>NC_089682.1:91896564-92196564 GCF_031753505.1 Anomalospiza imberbis | reverse complement strand
CTCAAAGCTTCATCCAACCTGATCTTGAATACTTCCAGTGGTGGGGAACCCACAATTTCTCTGGGCAACCTGTTCCTGCATCTCATTATACTCATCATATTTTTTTCATTATTTCTAATCTAAGTCTATCCTCTATGAATGGATTAAAACTGTTGCCCCTTGCGTCCCTATAGGCCTTGGTAAAAATGTTCTGTCTTTCTTACAAGACCCTTTTATATACTGATCATTCTGACATTCCCCTAAATATCTTATCTCAGAACTTCTATGAAAGGTTACAGTATACTATCATAGAATATCCTGGCTCTTCATATACAGGAGATTCAGAGGAATTAATTTTACTGGTTTATGTTGGATACTTTGGTTACACTGATGTCCTAAATTGCTTAGCCAGCTTTGGGGTTACTTTGCATTGCTAAGCAGAGAGCTAACTGAGGAGAAGAAAAAATGCAATATGTTGTCACGAGTGCAGAAGTGGGGTCTAAAGACTCATACACACACAGAGGTTAGAATCCACTCCTCAAATCCATGTGAGTTTTTGAAATTCCACTACCATGATTTTTTATTCACTTTTAAAAACCATAAAATGAATGTAGATAGATGTCTCCATTTAGATGTCTGCAATCCAACTCTTGGGATGGGATCCATGAGATGGCATTTTTTCACTTTGTAATGTATACATCAAAATGAAAATAATTATGCTATAGGTAATCTAGCGAGTTAGCTGAGATCCCTCTCCTCCTATCCTTTGTGGTACAATTATACAATTACAAACCTTTTGAGATAGTGATATTCATTCCTTTTGTTTGTACAAAAGAAAGCACATATAAATCTTGAGGGCAAAGATAGAACCATATCATAAATAACACAAAGAATATATTTCTAGGAATTATTCAATAGGTACTTTTGAAGCAATTACTTTGTTATATGAATCTGTGAAGGTGTGTAGGAAGAGCATTACATACAAAGAGATTTGAGTTCCTTTTTGCCAGTCATATTATCTTCTAGTTCCTATACAAAGAAATTAATTGCTGTCAAGCATTTCTTTAAAATATGAGAACATAAATATTTATAGAATATGTAAAAGATATGGAGTTAGACTTTTCTAAAAAATAAATATTGTATCAATAATTGCATTTGTGGAACCATTTGGAAGTTAACTGAAACCATATTTGTACAGCTTTAAGTAGCAATCAAGAATCACATCAAAGAAAATCTTAGAATTTGAATCTGGCACGTCATGCACTCTTTTGATCTTCCTATTAAAAAATCTAAACATAAAATCAGATTTTAAAAAAAGAAAGAAATAATAAGATTTTCAAAATTGTATGAAAAAATATGAAATTATATAATCATTAAAAGGAGTGCTTAGTAATGTGAATTCTAATTACTTTCTCAACCCACTCTGTGTATGGTTTCATATTTAGTGAAAAAATATTGCAAAGTGCCATCAGTGGTTTAGTCATGTAATATTTAATTATTGAGTTTTATCTAGACCACTAGGACCCTTTTAATAGCAAATGGATAGCTACAGACAACACTAGAAGGTGCACCATTTTACTGATTTTAGAGAGTATTGGATTATGTATATTAAAAGCCTACAGATAATTGGGGGTGGGCAGGGGCGAATAGAAGGTTGAATGTCCAGAACTGAGCATATGAACTCTCAAAAACAAGACTCCCACTAGCTAGCACCAGCGCATACTGGTTGGTTGTAAATTTTGCAACACTTAAACAGCATATAGTCATGCCCCGAAACCTCCACTTAATAAAAACAATGACATGGGTCAGAAGCAGCATCTGATAGTCTGATTATGTATTGTTTCTGCATATAAACTGCTTAGAATGGGGAAACCAGAGAACATGACCCACAGAAAAGAAATGGTGCTCAAATCTGGTTTCTGTAAAGAAGAAAGGATTTTGGAGGAAAGAAGGGATACCAAAGAGAAGACAACAGTCCCGGCTGAAGGAAAGATCTGAAAAATGGGGGGAAAAGTCAGATATCAGAAAACTGTGTGGAAATGACACACAGGGAATGCCTAGAGAGGGACCTTTTCCACTGATGCCCAAGAGCAGCAAGTGTGAGCAGCAGCACATCATGGACAATAAAACATTGTGCCCAGTCTTCCCAAAGCAGGAGGGACTTTTGTGCTGGCAATTGTAATGCTGTGGGCCGGTAAGTGAGCAAGCACATGAGCAAGCTTGTGAGCTAATCAAGCAGTCTAAATACTGCTGTCTCATTTGTTGTTATCCAGATCACCATCTCAATCACCCTCCAGCTAGCCTTTATCCAGATCCAACAGTATTTGATATATACTTTGGCTATTAATAATTCTTGTAGGGTTCTTACTTGTTTTCCACACTTCTGGGATTAGGATTTGCATCAGGACAGTTTGCAACAGCTGTGACCTCCCAGAATTTTGACTTCTACCCCTCAAATATTGCATTTCTCTGTCAGAAGCTCAGCAAGGACTCTGTTGATTAGACAAACTCCAGTCTGTTGATACAGGGAATGTCACTTATTGTGTCTTGCCTGTGACACCCTTTTGAAGTGACTACCTTCTCCATTCCTTTCAAGAAGAACTGTCGAGAAATTTTTAAATAGAATCACATTTACATTGTGGATTACTTGTTTATATGCTTATATATTTCTTCTTATTATATATTTAATTCTTTTTAAGACATTTCTTTCTACAAGCTTTGTTGATTCTTATCGTTATATTTACCACCATCTCCACTTATGCTATTCTGGGCTGCAATATTTTCAAAGTAGAGAAAACAAACTGCTTTTTTGTGATTCTCTGTATTTCCCTAGAGTCCTTGTTAAGTTATCATTTTAATTCAAAAAAGCTGGATGTTGGCTTTTTTAACCTTCTCATTCCTATTAAGAGTTTTCTAGTTAAGTTCCTCCAGAATTCATAGGCATATAATACCTGTTGCTCCCAAAATGTGAACAAATGCTAATAAACTGAAAGAGATGGGTTGCTGCGACGTTGCGTTCTTTTCCCCAGCCCTGCGCAGCTCCAGAGAGCCTGGAATGGTGCTGCTTCTCGGCGGGACTCAGGACCACCGCTTGCTTCCAGGCGCTTCTGCATTCCACGCACTGGGGTGGGCTGGCCGTGTTCTACTGTCGTGCATGAGCGAGGAGACAAAGAGGGAAGGAATCGTCCACTCTGTCCACGTGGTTGGCTGGAGAGTTTTTATTGGCATGTGGAGCTGTGATGGAGAAGTGCTGCTTGCTTTCCAACACCGCATGGACAAAATGGTCGCGAGCAAAGAACGGAGTGGGGTTTTATAGGGGGTGGGCCGAGGGAGGCGCAAGATCTCTCGCCCAATGGGGGCAGGCTATGAGGGAGTGACTTGGACTGGGGTGACCAATGGGGACGTGACAGGGGCAGACACGGGGCTCCAGGGCGAATGGGGTTGCTGGGACAGGGTAACTGACAGGGAAGTCTCAGGAAGGAGCTGGGGGTGGTTGCTGGAATTGATCACGAGCTGAACACTGCGGGGGGAACAGGGGTGTACAAAGGGGTACCCCGAACGGGCTAAGAAATACATATCAAAACCCCTAATCTGAACCCAAAACCCGGGATGCAACAGGTTGCCTAGTATTCATCCACTTAATTATTTGAAATATGTTCTGTCAATATTCTCTTGTAAGTCGCTGATTCATTTCTCTTTTATGTGAACTTCTTTTCTTTTGTTCTTCCATAGTGGCAGCGATGCAAACAATTTTGTTTCATGAGTTTTTTTGAATCACCTATATATCATTCAGACTCTCTGTGAGATTCTTCCTTTTTTTGTTATTAAAAAAAGTTTTATTTAGAAGTATTTTATTACTCTAGAATATCCCACTCAAAAACTTTTCCTCTCATGTCCCATATCAGCAAAATTTTTTTTGATTGTTTGGTTGGTTGTTTTGTTTAGTCTTGGGCTCCTTTTACAATTTTGCAAGATTCAGAAGACAGAAAATGACCCCATGAAGGATTTTAAAGTATCAGACATAAGAGAACAATCAGCCATCCTTAACACTTTTCAGACTCTAAATTTCTGCTATCATACCTTTTATGTAATGTCTGTTGAGATGCAGTTTTACTTAGTTTAAGATTTGATGTTATTAAAATGACATAAGGAAAAACCATTAGAAAAGTGAATGTTTGACACAAAAAGAAAGAGACGATAATAGAAACCCTTGAAGGAAAAATAACTGTTTCTAAAGAGAAGAAGCACTGAGTACTTTATGATTAAATTTCATGCTTTGGCTCTTTTCAATTCTTTGAAAGCAAGTGATAATAAGGAAAATTACTTCTTAGTCTGAGCGGCAGCTTAAATTAAACCAATAAAACCTAAAGAGTCCAACTTTTGTGTGTTAGGTGAATGTTCTTTTATCTCTTAGAGCTAAAGTGGATAATGAAACTTGTTACTTAAGGGACTTATCAGTGGAAATTTTGATAACTTTACATTGCATGTCTAGAGTGTCAAAATTACATATGATTAAAATGTTGCTGCCCTGGCTGAGTGTCTTATGGGTCATGAATTACTACAGTCTAAGAGAACAAAAATTGAATTAATAGATACTCATTTTTCTCTTCAATTAGAGATAAAAGTGAATTTCTTTTTCTGTTCATAAGTGTTTCAAAACACATTTTAAATTATTTAAGAAGAAAGATAGATAATTCCTTAACTTTGTAGTGTGCTTAGATAAGCAAAAATAGCTGCTGTTAGATAATAAAAATCCTTACAGACGCCTTAGAGTTAGACATTGATCATGGCCGAAGGTTTCTTTTTCAAGGAATGTAAGTTTCAAAGGATTTTTTAAAGCAAATACATATGAAAACTTGACTGACAGGAAGAACATAACTTTTGGTATCATTTGGCTGAAGGGAGGTGATGGATCTTGAAATCAGGATAACTATAAAAGAGCACCAGGCAGCACATAGTGTGAACTGAATTAAGAGCACTTGAGCATTTGTCTACGAGGTAAAACATAAATTTTAGATTGTGCCTGCAGCTTTCTGAACATATATAAAAATCTCTGTTTCCTAAAGGACTCTGAACTTAATGGACCGAGTGAAAAAAGTGCAGGTAAGGTAAAAAGGTAAAAGTAACTTCCATTATCTTACACACAGAATATAGTGACAGAATTAAAAATAAAAGTGATTCTCAGGTTCAGTCCACTAAGATGACTGGTGAAATGCACTGCCTTTAAAACTGCTGGTCCTGAAATTAGAGTCTTTGTCTTGTGTCAGATGGGAAAACAACTAACCAAATAAAAAAATGTAAAAGAATACACATTCAGCGTCGTCCCTAATTACAAAAAATGTACATATTAAAAGGAATATATTGTTATGGGTAATATTAATATGCAGAATTGAAGAGAAATTTATTTTTCACTATTGAAATTATTTGTCATTAGTCACAAATTGTTGAAAGCACCTATGACAGACTGCTGCTTTAGAGTGATGTTCAATTCATTTTACCTAAGATCTTTGTCATGGATCTTTATTATAATTTTGGTGCCGATTACAGTGTTTGGCACATTCTGAATGTGATATAGCAGCCTAAACTAATTTTAAAAAATAGTGCAGTAGTGAACACTGCAATTACCATAATGTCTCATATTTATATTGATAGCAAATACAGTATTTGCTTCAATATAACTAATCAATACACAGTAATCTGAGCTCTGTGTACTATTTCATTCTCTAAACTAAACCACATAACTTTATGTTGACTACTAGAATAATGTTGTAAAACGTTCCCACAGGAATGGGTGAACTGGTGATTGTAGCAGGCATATAGCTTTTCTTTTTGTGCTGCACATGCAAGAGATAACTGAAGATTCAATCTTCTCTTTCTCATCTCATTACGAGGAGGGGAAGAGGTGATGTGTATGTTTCTGGCCCTTGGATTCTCGTTTTCTGCTCCAGAAACGCTTGAGAGCAGATATCTGCCTACAGCCATAAAAGCTATTAAAAAATTACAAAAGCTCAGCTCAGCAATAGCATTTTGCAGTTCAGCCAGGGTTTGCAGCTTGAGAATTGCAAATATCTTGGGTCTGCTGGTGAAAAGTAGTGCCTTTGGGACAATATTCTAAAAATTGTGCAGAGGGTGTAGTCTGACACGCAGGTGAGGAAGTAGAGGCTTGCGATAAGAATTCCAAGATACATTTTAGTATTTTTCAGAAGTGACCTAAGCATTTAGATGACTGAACTCTGAGTGCCAAAACCACTTTTCAAATCACACAAACTCCCAACCCACTTAGAATGCCTCTGCATCAGTGTTTCAGTTCAAACCAGGAATGCACATTGAAGTATATCTCCCAGTGGCCGATACTCCCCACATGAATCTCCCTGTCCCTTGCAATGTTTCACATTACCAAGCACGAATTCACCTGTTCAGGACTCCAAGGACCTACACACTGCAGTAGTTAATAGGGCAAGGCTTGCCTTGGCCTGAGCCAGCTGTAGCTTGTTGCAGCAGTCCTAGAGCTCAACCAATTGATCCCTGCCTTATGTAGGTGGAGCCCTGGGAGTGCCATGCAGTGAAGGATTTAAACTCCTTAGCTGTCACAGAGTAACTCACACCCTTTGCACTAGGCTTCATGCAATTTTCCAGCTTAAAATGGGACATGATGTGAAAGAGCAAAGATAAAAATCCTATAAAAATAGCTCCAAGTGGCCCCCAGGCCTGTCAATTAAGGAGCCTTGCTCCTAGCTATGATGTCAAGATACAACTCATTCACTGTAAGCCATGAACCAAATTGTATCCATCAAAACTGGGATCCAGGCGAATGTCAAATGAGTGAGCATTGCACCACAGAACAGAGGCAATTTGAACTCTATGATTATTATTATAACTATTACTAGAGGTTTTTTATTAATTAGATGTGGACTATTAGATGGTTAAAAACATTAACTAGACAAGCAATAAATTTCTGTTGTCATATACAGAATATTGTCCCTTTTTACCATAGTAAGATTTTGAATGAAACAATGCCTATGGAAATGCAGATTTCAGAGCCTCAACATTAACAGTTTTGCCTGTAAAATCCTTGTTCATTGTAGTTGTAACTCACCATTAGAATCTGATCCTTGACGACGTCTTTGACATTGTAATAAAACGTAATAAGATAGATTCACCTTTCTGTATACATAAGTGATATCCAAAATAACTTCAGTTAAAAGTTGTGAGGCTGTTTGGTAGGCAATTAAAAAAGGGTCCTGAGCTGACTATTGCATAACAAAGTTTGGCAAATTATCTATTTGACAATAGATTTTTAGTTTTAATCTGTCCGGAACCTGTCCTTTAAGACTTTCTCCGCAGTCTTTTCTGCAAGCCCATTCCAGTGGCCTGTTCTCAGATTGCTTGTCAAAACCACCTGTTATTTCAGAAAAAAATATCAGTATGTATTAAAAAAATAAAAAATTAAAGTAATAACCTGCCTTAATAATCAGGTCTAAATGAGAGCTCCCAGCTGCCACTTTTTCATTATCTGGATGATTTTTTATCTAACTTTTGGCAGTTCATATGTCCCAAATTATGTGATTTTAAGTTTTCAGTAGGTTTTCCAGAAACAAAACACCCGTTTGCTTCATTTGTAGTTATATATGCAAGGCTTTTGATTTTTTGTGCATATTTTTTCTTTTGGTATAGACTGTTATGCAACAAAATATTTAAGTAAAAACATAGAAAGCAAAGACGGAATCATTAGCTTCATAATTTGCAGTATCTAGGTCCCTGTCACTTTTTTGCTTAGTGCTATTTCTATTAAATTTCTTCAAGTTCTTTAAAGGTTATCAATTTGTGTTGCATATGGATGTTACGAGGAGGTGCAAGTTATTGGTATGTCAATCACAATTACAATGAGTGAAACATCGAGCAAGCTCCAATTTATCTAACGTTACTTTGGTTAATTTTTTGTTGTATTTTTGTTGGGTTTTTGGGGGTGGGTGGTGTTGATTTTGGGTTTGTGGGGATTTTGTTGGGTTTTTGTTTGCTTGATTTTGTCTGGTTTTGATTTTGTTGTTTTATGACTTGTTTTTTTTTGTGGGGGGAAGGTCAGAGTTCATTAAAAGACTGGGTCAATTTTAGAAAGATGTTTAGGTTGTTTTTTTTTAACAGGTTGGAACCTATTTCACAGTCTAAATCATACACATGTAGAACTACAACAGGGACACATTGTGCATTTACAAATAAAAAAACAACTGTCGGATTCACACAATTTCAGTACGAACTTGGCAGATTTTTTGCTTATTCCTGGCAGTGTTGAAAGTATGCTTGTTCTTTCATTTTTTTTTTCTGTGTCTACTAGGCCCAAAGCCAATACATACACTCACATATGGGGAATGCTTGGTACAAACAGATGTTAAGAGATGAATTCTTCTAGTATTGGCATCTGGGCCTAGGTCTGGTCCCTTGGTATATTCCTCTCTTTGACTCCTTGATTGGTTCTGCTGCTGGCTGCTGTGACATCTGTTCAGCTGTCTGCAGGCTTGGTAAAATGCTGCTGTCTTTCTTTATCTTTCTGGATATCAGATTTCTTTGATACTCTCAAGAGCATGAAAAAATTAAATTTTATTTTGTTTTGCTCATCAATAGGGTAAAGTATGGATTTGCTAAATGATTCCATAGAGAAGGAAAGGACTCCATCTCCATGTCTCTATTTATTTATTGTGAAAATATAGACTCTGTTCCATGTGTTTATATTTTCTTGCATAATTTACTTGGAAGGTGATTTTTGTTTGTTTGATTTTATTAATGTGTATCCATACTACATCTGCACTTACTACTTTAAAACAGAAAGAAAGAAAAAGAAAAGCACTCACTACTTTAAAACAAGATCCCTGTGATAACCCATTTATCATTTAAACAATTTCTCTTTAAACAAAATTCAGTGTGGTAGTATTTTTTGGCATGCTTTAATAATTTACTAGAGGGGGAAAAGACCGGGGGTGGGAGAAGGATATGATGATACATTCAATAATTTCAAGTCTTTTTCTGCTATGCCTGGTTGTGATTAAAATTGTGTGATCCTTTCCTGTGACCATCAAAAGACTTAGTAAGTGTGTGAGGCTTTTATAGTCTTGACATGCATGACCAGGTTAATATATGTTGCTACATATTAAGTTATATTAAAGATTTATTTTCAATAAAAAATTAGTTGGATCCTGAACTCTATTGGCTACTTCTTTCAAATGCCATATGTTTGTATTTTTCTCAGACTGAAATCTCTTCTTTTTTTAAGTGGGACTGAAGCACCTCCTGTTCCCCACTTCACTGCACACCAGAGCACAAGACTCTAGTGTTACAGAGCTTCTTTCCTTTGAAATCTGTGATCACTTGAAGGCTGCAGTTACTCAGGCAAGCTTTTTTGAAGCAAATGCTTAACTACAAACAAGAGCAGAGCAATCAGAAAAAAGAAAGGTTAAAACAACAATTCTTAGATCTCAGTATTTCCTCTATGAGGTAGGTAGGTTTAATTTATTTTGAGTGCTTTAACTCTTCTGAGAATAGAGTTAGTGTTTTTTTCTCATTGTTTTCTCAGTTACTGAAATGAAAGGCTTTGTTTAATTTCATTTAATAATGGAGTTTCTTTTTTGTTTATTTACTGTTTATGGCTGTGGAAAAATCAGTTTTGAATGTATTGTCTCTGTACTTTACTTTTTACATTATATTTTGAAACAGATAGTTAGAATACTTGTTACCCTTAAAGGAGAACCTTTTTCCCAGAAAGAGTATTTGTCGTATCCACTTTCAGATTTCAGACTAAACTGGTTGAGTAGAAATGATAGTCTTGTCTAACCTAATTCTAGAAACCTAGGCAATAGCAGGAAAGAAATAAACAACCCCAAACAATTGATACATGCACTTTAAGAATGAGATCATCTTTGGGAACTGGACTAGAGAACAGGTATCCCATTTTAAAAAGGTAAAAATGAATGTAAAAGTGGAAGCATGACTTAGATTAGAATAGAAAAGAAATTCTCATAGGCTAGCATTATATGCATTCTGCTATGGACTCTAAGTATTATATTTGCATATATATATATAGTTACTGATCTTTTCCCAGAGTAATAAAAATACAAGTACCCATTATTTTGTGAGTTTTCAGTAGAAGAAAAATATAGCCAATGATACTTTATACTAGTTATGCCCAGACATTACAGCTGACAGATTTACCTTTGTGATAGTAAAAAATTTGATTAAAAAATATTAATTACTCTTTGCATTGATAAGCAACAAAGATCTTAAGATTTTAAGAAAATAACTTTGTATTTATTGATGCTCTTATATTCCTCTTAAATTAACTATAATAGATCTGATTTCAAAAGGAGGACTTGAGCAATACTGCTAGGTAGTCAATTTTCTTATGCTTCATACAGTCTAACATGATAATTTAAAGCATAGATTGAAAAAAATTCACAGATTGAAAAATTTAATCACTCAGCTGCTATCAGTCATGTACTGTGAGAACCCAGGGCACAGGGAATATTTCTCTGTCTGCTCTGAGGGGACCTGGCCCCCAGAGAAGCACTGACTTTGATCCTCATTCATGGAGAAAGCTTCCAAGACTTCAAGATAGACTAGAGTCCACAAAAGTGTGAAATAGATTATAGAGAGTAGTATAGCATGTCACTTGGGTGAGAAATTTAGGTTTTGGGATTTTTAGTATGTTGTAGATGGGAACCAGATGTAGGTTTTAGGGCAGAGGCAGGTTGTTCTTCTTCACCTTCTTCTTCCTTCTTCTTCATGGGTTTGGGTGATGTCTTGTAATTGGGCAGAAAAGTCTGCATTGCAGGCTTCGAATGTCAGTTATTGAGTTAAAAGGGAAAATTATCTAGGTGTCATCTCTTTATTGGATAGCTTGGTCTTAAAAGACCTTTTAACAAGAGATTATTAGGCCATTTTTGCAGTTCTTTTCCAGCGCGCAGAGCCTGGTATAGATGGTGTGCAAAACTTTAGACAAGATAACAATAAACAAGAGGCTGAAGACCAAAAAAATCCCGTGTGTCTCCTTTTCCTGACACAGAACCACTCCAGGAGGGTTTCCCCCTGACAGGGGAACCCCCAGGGAGGGGCCCAACAAGGGGTGAAGAAACTGATAATGTACAACCCCAATCCCAGCATTATATAAAAATATTAAAAATAGTTCATTTCATCCATGCTACCTTGTGGCACAAGTTATTTGAATAACTCACTTCCTATCTGAATCCCAGTATGTCAAATTAATAAAGGATCTAGTTCATCCTACATAAACCATAATATGGAGGTTTAACTGATTGTTATAAAGAGAGCCTCTACATGCCAGTTGCCTTTCCCATTCAATGTGAAGAGAATGTGGCAACTAAGCTATTTATTCTTATTCTACTTACTCTATCATTACTTTACATTACATTAACTGCACACCAGCCACCCTGCACACTTAATCAGGTATAGGTCCTCTAAACCTCTGCATCATTAACTATTTACCAAAAAGTCATTATTACCTGATTGCTGTTCAGCAGTCTTTGTAAAATGAATTGGTGGTCTCAGGCAAATGGCCACAACTCAAAGAGTTTGTGTGCATTTGGTATTGCTTTAATCTGTGATTGAAAGAGTGAGAAAATAGCATACAGAGTGGTACATCACCCACTGAATTATACTGTGACATGAAAAGGTGATCTCTGCAGCTAAACCTTCTAAAGCCACATGACAACTTTACACAGTGAAGGCAATATGGTTTGTTTGCAGCAATGTCTGTTTAAAAACTGGGATTTTGTGTGTCCAGAACTATCAGTCAGTTAAAATAGACTACAGGCACATGGACATTACAGAAGAATTCAATTAGGTAAAGACATAAGAGGGCTAAGAGGGCTAAGGATGACAAATGTCAAAACTCTAAAGAAATCCTGGAACATTATTAGTGCAAGACCACAACACTTTGGGAACTGGTTAGCAATAATAAAACTGAAAAAAAAATGGAAAAGTGAATCTGGTCTGTAGTGAACATCTTTCCATCTCCAACTCCTTAGTTACAATATTTGAATGAGTTAGTTTCTGAATGTCTTGCTCACAGATTCAGTTTCTGGTCCTAGTTCAGATTTCTATAAAGGAGGTAAATGTGTATAATGTGTCAGTGAACCAGTGTGTATTACTGAGAATGTAAATATATATGATGGAGAGCTATTTTTTAAAATTTATTTTTAGATAGAGACATAAAATTGAAAGTAAAATTTTTGTTCCTACAAAAAATATACTCTGTGTTCCTAAGGGTAAGAATTATGAAGTACATACAAAGTGTACATTTCAGTGTGGGAAGTCTCTCAGTGTTGCATTTGTGTTAGACAGAAAACTTTTGCACATATTGGTGAACTCTAATTCAAACTTGTGTTTTGAGTATTAGTAAGGCTCTTCCCATTCAGAAGATTTTTGCTAATTAAAATCTGGATAAATAATAAATGCTATAATTTACATATTTAGGGAAAAACTTAAAATTAATCAATAGAGTTTAGTCTCTATATTTTATTCTTATTTTTCAATCCATAGAAACTCAACATGAAACAGAAAAAAAAGAAGAAACTTTGTATAATAATACACAAAAAGTTTTCAAAAATAGGGTAAAAATTCCCAAGAAGAGCTAGCATTTGACAAATCATGACATTACTTAAGTGTTATGTGGCCATTCTGACAACAGAATTATAAGAGATAATGCTATAACTTTAAATATTGATGTCACGTCAATGCATAATCATAGTCTAACATTGCATTATGCTAACAGTAAAAATTTATCATTTTAAATGGTAATATATTCCTAGGTATGTACCTTTCTGTACCTACTAGTTTCTCTACCTACTAGTTTCATCCATCTAGCTCATCCTTTTATATGTTTGTATAACATATAAAAGGATGAGCTTTTATAACATATAAAAGGATGAGGAATAAGCTCATCCTTTTATATGTTTGTATTTTGCATGATTCTTGAATCTGTTACTATAGCAGGAAATAAGATATCTCAAGGCAGAACAGTGTGACAGGCTTATCTGCCTGGCAGTTAAGTGTGCCTGAGAGGGTGCTGTAAACAAAGGTCACATATTTAAGAAAAATATTTTTTCTCTTTTAAGAAATATTGGAAAAAGTCAATTTTGTTGCTCAGTATTTGGCAAATTTTCTTTTAAAATCATGTGATTGCAGAACAATTATCCCTGCCCTCAGCATATTATTCCCCATTGTTTGTAGGAATTCCCTTTGGACCCCTCTGAGTACAGGGTGGGAATCTTACATGAACACAGACAAAAGATGAAAGGTTCTCTCCTCCTCGGGACTAAATCCTGTTTATTCTAAAGGAGCCACCTTAGGTCCAGGCGACACCTCAGGGGGTAACAGAAGCCAAGGTGTCTGATCAGAGAGAGAGTGATAGAGTGAGAGAGTGAGAGTGAGTCGTCCCGGGGTGGGGGGTTTTGAGCCCAGGGAAAAGTGAGGTGAGGCGGAACTGGGAAGCCACATCCAATGGGACACAGGTGAGGAGAAGGGGAGGGGGGAGCAGGTCAGGGAGAGACCATCACACCTGAGGCTTAGGGGGGGAGGGGAAGTGTGTGTGGAATAGACACACACCTTGTGACATAGTGCAATATAAATGTGACATAGTGCAATATAAAAATTACTCAGTGCAAATTCCCAATCACCCAGTGCAAAAAAATAACTAAATAATCTATTTAGTGCATCACAACAATTGTTCTCTTACAGACAGGGACACTGGCATCCATAAGACTCGAGAAGGGGACTGAAATATCACCATAATTTGTACTTTTGAATGAATGCACCTTTCGCTCTTTCAGTTATATTTTTGTACAGTACAAAGTTATATTTTTCATTGCAGTTAATTGCAGCTTCAATTTCCAGTTCATGATGTTTTGAAGCAGGTTCAAGGCAGCATCTCTTGGACATGTGCAAATTGTGATAGATATGTGAGCTCTTTATGTAATGATGAGTACCTCAGCATAAGAAGGAAGCGATAAAAATTTGATTTTGGCACAATTTGTATACTTGTTTGCTGAGTGCAGAGATTTCACAATACAGAAAAGAAATAAAACACAAAGAACTACAAAGAAGACATTAAATGCAATATCAGAGAATGAAATTGTTTCTACTTCAAAAGAAATACCTATGATGAATGTGGCAATTACTGTGAACAGACAAGGCAACAAATGAAAGACTTGGAGAATGGTGCAGATAGACATTCATGACAGATGTTATAAGGATGCCAAGGGACAGATTGCCAGACGAGTAAGTCAGGGAAGACACTGACAAATATACTGCAAGGGATTACTTTTCAAAGAAGGTCAGGAAAGAAGAAAAATGAGCTTATATAATGCAAATCTATACAAGTCTATGCTTAGCATCTTAAACAATTAAAAAGCAGTATTCAGGATGATAAAGGAAAGATACCATGCCAAGTAAAAGAAACCTGGACACATGTCTTTGTCCCAAATAATTGTTCCCTCTAATAAACTCTACCCTACAAAATTACTTCACCTTCACAGAATTGCTAGAGGAATCAAGTCCATAGGCATGCCTAACAGGATACAAAAGAGATATGCATCTCACAATGTGATTCAAAGGATGCAGTGTAAAGCAACCTATAACTATCAGAAAGACATTTTGAAAAGATGGTTGGTATAAAGAACAACACAGGAAAAGGTGGTTATTTAATCCAAATAAGAAAAATGAAAGGATCTGTGTTAAGGTTTTAGGAGTTAGACTTTGTTGGAGCAATTTATGCAAGTTATAAATCTTCATTCCTCTTCCTCCATCTCCCTTTCCACATACATGCCTATAACCTGCAATGTAATACATATTCAGGTACAGAAACACAGGGTCCCATGTAAACACAGAAATCTATGCCAGTCACCTGGATAAAAAAGTATGTGTTCAGAACTTCAGATTGACTTTGTTTAGGTGAGCAATTTGAACTATCATCACATCCCAAATATCTAAGGAGGGAAACCTTGGATCATATGGGGGAGGATTAAGTCCCATTAATGGAAAAGATCTCCTTCTGTTGGTCAGTTTTAGTTTATCTCTAGGTAGATATCTATTAAAGTCAATATATTTGGAAACTTATTTAAATTCTCTAATAACGCACTTGTAAGGGGTTACATCAGTAGAGGTGAAAAGATAAATACTTAATCTGCACCAAGTACTTCTAATATAAGTATATTCAGTAACTGATTAATTCTATACCATTGTTCTGCATTTTTTGCTTCTTGCATTGGCAAGAAAATTGATTGGACTGCTTGTCCATGCAAGTAACCCATGGTTGGGTTTGGGGTTTTTTTGACCTTCTGTGAGTTATTCAGCGCTGGCCAAAATAAGAGACAAGATGTTTCATTATTTAGATGATTGCTCAGATTTGATTAACCTGTAATGAAATAAACATCCTCAGACCATTCCAGTCTAGTTGTTTGTAGTATGAACAAAACTAGGCTTTCATGAAAGACGAAACAGTGAGAGAGATGTCACAAGATTTTTTTTCCCCATTCTTATACATTTTTTGCACATGGATATATAAATGCATTCAGTTCCTACAAGCTATCTCTGGTTAACAAAAGTCCTTCAGTAGAGGAAAATAATTTCGTAATATTAAGATTGCAAATGAATTTGTGATACTGACACTTATTAGCTTGTCACTGCTTTACTTTGTAATTTTCATATTTTGCCATTTTAGATTTCAGTTCATTTTTTTTTCATATGAATCATGTATTAATATCTTTGTATATCTACATGTGCATTCATAGTCTGTAAATACACAGCATGGAAAGAATTCCAAGAAATCACTGAGAAGTAAAGAGAATACAGGAAAAAAGAGAAAGAGAGTGGTAAAGCTAGATTCTACTTTTTTTCTTCAGAGCTTATTTAAAAGGTTCCATTGCTTGAGCTGGTGAATTAAAAACATCTTTTCCACAAAATCAAATCTATATTTCTTTCTTTCTTTCTTTCTTTCTTTCTTTCTTTCTTTCTTTCTTTCTTTCTTTCTTTCTTTCTTTCTTTCTTTCTTTCTTTCTTTCTTTCTTTCTTTCTTTCTTTCTTTCTTTCTTTCTTTCTTTCTTTCTTTCTTTCTTCCTTCCTTCCTTCCTTCCTTCCTTCCTTCCTTCCTTCCTTCCTTCCTTCCTTCCTTCCTTCCTTCCTTCCTTCCTTCCTTCCTTCCTTCCTTTCTTTTCTCTTTCCTTCTTCCTTCCTTCTTTTTCTCCCTCTTTCTTTCAAGCTGAAGTCATGTCTGAGGAATTAATTGGCAATGCTTCTATAGTCTCAAAAAAACAAAAAAAAAAAGTAAAAATCTATTTTTTTGTATCCAAAATGTCCTACGGGAGTAATTTGCAGTTCCCATACAACAAACAACTTCTTTTCATTCATAAAGGTATTATATGAGATGTAATTACATGAAGAGTAAATCATTGTCTTTTTATTATTATATAATCAAAAATTCATACAATCAAGTTGTAATAAACTCATAGGGATCAGTGAGTCCACCTCCCTGATACTTGCAGGACCACCTAAAATAAAATTGCATGACTAAGACCACAGTCCTTGATATTTTTCTATCAAGTCAAACTATCCAAACACAATATTTTTTTCTGCATCTTATTTTGTTTGTGAATGCATAATCTGTTCTCAAATAAAATTGAGAAATCTGAAGGAGAAGTTTTTATTTCTGTAGTATTAGCTGATTTGGTAGGTGAATTCTGAATTAATAAGTAAAACAGCAACAGGAGCAACTTTGACTATTTGCTGGTTAACACATTTATTAATTATGATAAAATATTTTTAGAAATATGTGCAAAGGCAGAAAGTTATCTTTAAGCAAACACATGCAGGTGAAGAATTTTAATGATACAATTACCACAAGAAAAGAACTGGACTGGAAGTAAAAATCATTAAATATTTATTTTTTTACAATATGGAAAAAGTCAGCAAAAGGCTCTCGGATAAAATTTCCATATAATAGGAGGCAAAAGAAAGTTCTCCTTTTTTTTTTTTTTTGAACAGAAGTGATCCTGCAAGTATTAAAAACAAATATTTGGTTAGGAGATAAAATGTCAGTCTGAACAGAGAAGACAGGGAAAACAGATTTCCCAACTAAAACAGGCATAAAAGAAACAATTAGAAAATGTCATCATTGCCCTGTTCCTCTACAAAGCAAACACAGAAAGATTTTTAATTACGTCTTGATAAGTCAGAGAAATGAATGTGATTAAAATGATACTATACCTACTAGTATAATATTTAGCAATTTTCAGTGAGAATCGCAATGTAAATATCAAAGCAGGTCAAGAAATCAAGGAACAGTGTCTTCATTGCTGAAAAAGAAATGTTAACATATTGCTGTTTCTATGACCACTATCAATTTTGTTTAAAACAGCAGCATTTTTTTAAACTGAAAGCTGCAGCTCAGAACAGTGGGTTTTATGATTTTTGATTTGGAATATTCACCAGCAGCAGTCATTCAGGACCCTAATGATTCTTTTAAATGAATTGCCTCATCTTGATCACAACATCCTCAAATTTATGGACACTTTATGTGTTACTAAAGGTATGATATATTTAACTGTAATCAGCTTGATCAATGTTTGAGATTAAAATCAAATAGTCCATTTGTCTTGTCAAGACAGAAAATCATTATTTTCTGACCAATTAACAGTGCTTATTCTTTTGATTATTATTTACAATATATTTTTAGAAAGAAAAGCCGGAAGTATTTTTACAAATCCTTCCAGGAAGACTTCTACTGATGCCATCATATCACAGGTTTTTTAAATATTGGAAGACATTTTCTATTAACCCATTAATGATGGCAATAATGATAGAGATCAGATCTTTCAACTGATCACAGTAATACTTCCTCTAAATCACTGTATATTTCTTTTTTGGTTTTGTTAGCTTGGGTTGGTTTTTTCTTCTGATCTCTGAAGTTAAAGCTTTCAGAAGTTTAACACTGAAATGCTAATTTATATATGCTGACAGTGTTAATCCTCTTAAAATAATCTCTTTAGCTGTCCCTTAGAAATGTTACTGATTTTTTTCTTCATTTAAAATCATGAAATTGCCCTAGGATGTCCTTTTATTTTTTTTTCATCCTTATGTGTCTAATTACAGCCTGCAACCAGCAAACATGCTTGAAGATAAATACTCACAATGATCCACAAACCTAGTAACCTTATAACCTTTAATTAAATAATTATATCTATATGGAATGTGATACAGTTTCTTGGTGTCTAAAAGGATCAGTGTCCTCCAAAAAGTGAGTTTGTGAAGAAAGATTGAGAAATATTTATATAATTGAAATGTACAGATGGTGTTGTCAACTGTAGCTGATACTATTTTTAATTAATACTTTATAAGTAGTATTCTTCTCCCTTAATTTTAATATATGTTACAAGAGTGTACAGGCATCTTGCCACATGACTCTGCCTGAAGAGGTAAAACGTTATTTTGGATATGTTGGAGACCTGATTTAAGGACAGCACCAGTTCGAAACATGGTTTAAACATATACTTTATTGCAAAGTAAAATAGTAGTTAAGTTTAAATTGGTTTAAAGTTCTGGTCTGTTTCTATCTCACCCAGCTCTAGGCATCAGTAGGTGCATAGTCTAAGCCAACTAACCACCTCCTTTTTTTAAAGAGAGTTAAATAAGTTATATCAGCTTAATAAACCCAGAAATGGGCTCATGGGGTTTAGCACATGCCCTGGCAGTGGAAGTGCAGCTGGAAATTAGTGACATCCTCCAGTCCCTTGAGACCAAGGTAATGTCAGCAGGTGGGGTAACAGAATAGCAACAGATCTGCTGAGTAAAAGAGTTGACTCTGAGCCCCAGATGTCCACAAGACATGACTTTCAGGGATTTCACCCGGAAACAGTCTGAGGTGGGGACAGTGGACTGAACACCCATCAGCAGATGGAGCACCATAGCTGTGTTTTGGAAGTGCAGCTCCCTCTTTAGTTTTCTACAACAGGAATTTTTCCTGCTCTGAAACATCACTGTGAAGTCAGTGAGGGCTCAGTACATGAAAGTGATTGGGAGACTTGCTTCAGAAACATATCCTGATCCAAACTAGAACAGTAATGTAAACTAGAACAGAAATAGGTGCCTAATATATCCAAATGGAAAACTACCTTGCTTTCCCAGTTTTACTTTGCTGAGGTGGAAATGGAGAAATAAAAGCAAGACCTGAGGTATGAGGTGGACACTCTGAAAACTGTGGAGTGCTTCCAATATCCTCAAACATCCAGTGGATATTATATTAACACTGCAGTTCAATTCCCCTGAGCTGGCAATTAATAAAGTCTTCACCCTACAGTTTTATCTCCAGATTTATAAACCATGATGTTAATTAAAAAGAACTGACATAATTTCATTTTACCCTGGCATAGTTTGTTTCAGTTACAAAATGAGCAAGACTCCACTAGATATAAAAACATACTCTTCTACTCTTCAAAAATCCAAATCAGACTTTCATAACTGATGAAAATTGTATAGACTGACAAGAGCAAAACAATGAAATCCTTATACTATAAATTATCTATATACATTTAATTTTATTTCGAAATATATGTGCATTTATATGCAATTTTCTCAAAGTTAAACCCTTGTTTGTATGTGGGTAGTAAAGTGCAACTTTATTATAACTTTCAAGGATAAAAAGCAAAATCTTCTAAAGAATCAGGTTTTATTAGATATCTCAGGAAATTAAAAATATTTTTTTGTAACTAAAACACAGAAGAAAGTCTGAGGGTACTTCCTTTGCACTTTTGCTGGCATAACAAGGCCTCTGAGGATGCAGCTCTTTGCAATCACTATTTTATTAAATGTCAAAAAGTGTAATGTTGAAGGCTCACATTGAAGGCTCATGTAATGTAGCTTACCTTACACACATAACCTTCACAAAAACATCTTCTAAATCCACTTGCTAAAAGATTTATGGCATCATGCAAGTTTTACACCAGAGAGTGCACTAACTGCTTTCTTTGATGCTTCCCACAGGATTCATGCTGTATGGAAAAAAGCCAAAGTATGGAGCAGCACGTAATCATCGCAACTGTAGGCTGGTTGGTAGAAAAGGTTCTGTGGCACAGAAGATAAAATATTAAAATATATGGAATTCTTAAGTCTAAAATTTAAAAACCTTTTACATTTTGTGGTGTTTAGCAAGCATTAAATTTTGCATCTCAGGGTTCTTATGAATGATATATATCTTATTTGTCATCTCAGGGTTCTTATGAATGATATATATCTTATTTGTCATTTAGTTCTGTACATTTCCACACCTCTAAGTATATATTCTTCTCAGCAAAGTAAATCATAAGTGTAAAAGAATACAATTATATAAAGCATCTTAAAATGAAATTATTTTTGAAGTACCTACAAGAATTAGGGTCTCATACCTTCACTGATTATCATTAGCAGTAGGGTGTCTACTTCAAGAGGCCTATGAGACTTGAAGATGAAATTATGAAGTTCATTGTTAAGAGAACTAAAAAAATAGCTGTTACAATTTAATTTAATTGATAAAATAAAAGTAATTTCATAAAGAAGACACAAATTAAAACACAATCATGACAAGAATTGCTGGAGATGCAGGAGTTATTATTAATAAAATTAAATGCTTCTGTGACACTGAAATCAGGAAATGACATAGCTATGGAATGTCAAACAAAGAATGAAAAAATTCTACAAACATGATATTGCTATGAAGATAAATATTATTCAAAATACTATCAGTAAAAAAAATGAAAAGTGTAATTATTCAGACGTTCTTTGACAATTAAGAAAATTATTATTAGTTTAAACTCGGTATTGCACACTGGACACAGGTCTTAATATTAACTTATTTTATTTTAATACATGGTTGTAAGATGGTTTCTTTGATAATTTCTTTTTAATAGTTAACTCTTAAAAGACTCCTCTGATTTTTCTTTTAATTTGAAAAAAATAAATAAAATCCCATACATATGCATAGTTTGTGTCACTAATTGCCATGACACATCACCAACTTTTGTATCAGAGGAATTAAAATGAGATGTGAGTTATAAAGAACACTGCTAGGGACCTAAACTGTCCAGCTGGTTGAAAAATGCAAGTAACCTCTGCTCCTGTGAGTACAAGAAAAATATAACCCTGGAATTTATTTGTATGTGCTTAATGTTAGACTTCTGCACATGCACATTTACCTAATTTAGTTGCTGTCAGAAGGCTGCTGTCTTCCCACTCACTGTAGGAGAGTAGGACAACGAGAATATTCTGCTGCTTATACTATGCTCCAGGTGAGTGGCCAATTTAGTTGGGAAACCATTTTCATCTGCTGTATCATGCTTATAATTAATATTTCCTGTATATTGAGCAGCTCTTAAGAATCCTCCAAAATAGCATGCTCAAAAACAAATTCGAAAACAAGGCAAGACTGAGGAGTAAGGGACAGCATAATTCTACAAGACAGATTGGTAATACAGACAGCTGCTTTCCTTAAATAAAAAAATAAAAAAAAAAAAAAAAAAAAAAAAATTGGTTAGTGTTTCATCAGGGTTAGACCAAAGTTAAATTTACTTAAATAAAACATAGTTTTGCACTTTTAAAGAGACATGTCTTTCTTGGATTGACCTTAAATTTGGAGGTCTAAAGGCACAAAAATACAAAGGCAAGAATGTTAACTCTCTGGAAAAAATACTTTGCATTTTGAAGTAAGTGCAGTGTTTTCCAACCTGACAGTACATTAAATGTCTAGTTTCTATGCTGATAGACTGAAATTGTGACTTAGTTTTCTCTGCATTGCTGTGGTATATTAATAAAGTTGCTACGATAACACAAATCAATCTTGAACAACTCCACCAGCCCAGTTCAGGTTTAGTGGAAGGCTTCATGAGTTTTATACTTGAATATTAAAATACCATGAAAGAATATCTTCTAGTACTGCATTTGGGTGAATCTGAAATAGGAGTTCCATTATTCTGAATCTGTTGCATACAATTTCTGCGTAAGAATGCCAATCACTTTTTTCTACCAATTACTCACAACATTCCTCCCCTCTGCTCCTCATTTCATGTTTCTCTCCTGTGTTTAGGACCAAAATACTTCTTATGTGCTATTATAATTTTTCTCAATTTTAATTCCTTTGTTAGAAATAGAATTAAAAAAGAAAAATGCTGAGGCAGTGTCATAGTGGAGAGGTTTCCTGCTGCATCCCGAGTTGGTACAGTTAGGGAATTTAATAAATGTTAGTTAGACCAGTTCTATGTACCCCTATTACAGGAGCTCGGTCATGTCAATCTTGTAACCACTCCCTTTCCCCTCGGAAAGCTCTGTATCAATCACCCTACTTCTGCAATACCATTCGTCCCAGAACCCTGTACACACCCCTGTTATGTTCCCATAGGTTGCTGCATTCCACGTCACTCCCCTGTTGTCTGTCCCCATTGGGTGAGGGTGGCTTCCACCTCTGTTGGCCCGCTTCCTATTTAACCCCCTGCTCCCGGTACCCTGATGCCATTTCTGCCCATGCTGGCTTGGGAACAGCTGCATTATCCACCACTGCAACAATGTGAGAATAAAGAGTTCTCAACCACGTGGGCAGGGTGTGACATCTTCCCTCACCCTTTGTCTCATCTCAGCATCTGGCTACGGTGTGGCAGACCCATGCGGAGACACAATTCTAGAACTCTGCACACACGCGGCAGTCCCGGTCTGGCCCAAAAGCAGTGCGCTAGCCGGACACCCCCGCTGCCTGGGACCAGGGAAAAAGAATGCACCATGGCAGTTTTATACGTGGCCAAAGTTAAAAAACAAATATATGCTTTATCAAGTCTGTTGCCTTGAGATTTCAGCACTTTTTCCAAGCTCAAGAGCTTACGGTAATAATCAGTTAAGGATACAAACTTATCTGAGACCAGAAAGAGCTTTGATGTTCACCCTGGAATAATCTCAAGGTGAGTACATTACAGTGCTCTGGCAATTAGGCACGAGGCTCATCTGAGCAATGCTAGCTTCAAGTATTTTAGCTCTGTGCTACTTGAAGAATGAACTAGAATTCTTACCTTACTGTACATAGCTGTGAATATTGAGGATAGTTTAAAAGCATATGTAATAAAAAATTTAATTATTTCCAATCTCTGAGCCAAACTCCATGTTGTAAATCTGATAATGTGATTCCAGAGAAAATGAAAAACCTCTTCTTCTGCCGTAATGGAAGTACACTAAACATATCTCTTTAATGTTAAGGATTAAAATTTAAATGTTTTAATTTTTTTTTTGTAGGAATATTTAAAACCATGAATATAATTTAATTGTTTTGGTGTTCTTGTTTTTTTAATGAAATATTTTAAACATACAAAAAAGATGCACATATATATGTGTATATATATCTACAACAAGTATACAAACTGTGATCAGGAATAGTAATCAAAAATGGATTGACAGTACATACACTATCACAAAATCATTAAGATTGGAAAAGACATCCAAGGTCATTGAGTCCAACCTTTGACCAATCACCACCTTGTTGGCTAAACCATAACACTAAGTGCCATGTTCCTTGAACATCTGCATGGATAGTGATTCCACCACATACCTAGGTAGATAGTCCATTCTAACACTTGACAACCTTTTCCATGATGAATTTCTTCCTGATGTCCAACCTGAACTTCCTTTGGAGGTTATGTCTTCTCATCCTGTCACTGGTTGCCTGGAAAAAGAAGCCAACACGCACCTGGCTACCACCTCCTTTCACATAGTCTTAGAGAATGATAAGGTCTCTCTTGAGCCTCCTTTTCTCCAGGCTAAACAGCCCCAGCCCCCTCATCCACCTCTCATATGATTTACACTTCTAGATCCTTAGACCAAAGAAAAAAAAATAAAGGACAAAAAAATTCAAAAGTGTATAAACTAAGAAATAGACATAAACTGGTTTGCTAGTTTTTATTTTATTTTGCCACAAATTCTCATTACAAAAATGCAGTATACAGGTATGATATATTTTTAAGTTCATAGACTTCCTGCAGTTTCTTCTAGATCTATATAGATTTCAATGCCCAGACCCATAACTCAATCAGACCATACTACATGTTATTCATACAGATCATATACAAAGATTAAGCTTTTACAGCATTATTTAAGACTATCTACCGAAATACAATTAAACTCAGAATCTTATTGAGTTAGTTGAATAGGGCCTAACTTTCTCTGTAGTTTTCCGGTGTAGCAACTGAGGTTGGAAAAACTGAAATGAGAGGGAAGTGAGCTGGTAAAGAAATGGTCAGATTGGAACAGCTGGGCTATGATCTAGGTCTGTGGGTACACCCGTGATTATCAGATCCTCTTCCTCCATGTTGCTGTGAATTTAAAGGTAGTGCTACAGACAGCATGAATGCTTTTGTGTTCTGGGTTCAGGTTCTCCGCGTGTTGGCAGTGGGAGGCTGCAGGGGTAACCTCTCTGTGAGGAGAGAATGAGGCTGCCCCATACCAAATGACTTGAGATAGCTCCATCAAACCCACACAGCACAGAGCTGAGCCTGGCAACCAAGCTGGTAGAACATCTTAATAAAAGTTAATGGGAAAGGACAAAAATTGGCGTAGGAGAAGAGGAGAAATAAAATGACTGAGAAGTGTAGACACCTGAGTCAGAAGAGGAGGGAGAGAAGGAGATCCTCCATGGCAGATGTCTTATTGGTGCTTGACAAAGCAGAAGGATATGTTCTGAAGGAATTGCACCCCATGGAGACACCCTATTTGAGCCAGGGAAAAGTGTGAGAAGGAAGGAGAGGCAGAGAAAAAACTGCCATGTATTAACCATAATCCCTCATCTCCAACCCTCCTGTGTTCTTGAAGAGGACTGGAAGTGTGAAGAAGAATCAGGAATAAAAAAAGGAAATTGAACCTGGGAAAGAGGTTCAAGACATTGTTTTAATATTTTTTTCCTGGGCTACATCCTAAGCAGTGTGACCAGCAGATTGAGGGAGGTGATTCTGCCTCTACTCCACACTTGTGAAATTCTACCTGGAGTGCTGCATCCAGCTCCAGGGCTCCCCATACATGAAGGACATGGACCTATTAGATCAACTCCAGAAAAAGGTTATAAAGATGATCAGAGGGCTGGAGCTGGATGCAGTGTGGCCAGCAGATTGAGGGAGGTGATTCTGCCTCTACTCCACACTTGTGAAATTCTACCTGGAGTGCTGCATCCAGCTCCAGGGCTCCCAATACATGAAGGACATGGACCTATTAGATCAACTCCAGAAAAAGGTTATAAAGATGATCAGAGGGCTGAAGCACCTCTCCATGAAGGGAGGCTGAGAAAGTTGGGATATTCAGCCTGGAGAAGAGAAGTCTCTGGAGAGACCTCATTTCAGCCTTCCAGTATCTAAAGGGAGCCTACAAGAATGATGGAGAGAGACTTTTTACATGGGTGGATAATGATAAGAGGAAATGGCTTAACATCAATAGTGTATAGATTTTAATTAGATATTGGGAAGAAATGCTTTACTGTGAGGGTGGCGAGGCACTGGAATGGGTTGCTGAGACACGTTGTGGAGGCCCTATCCCTGGAAGTTCAAGGCCAGGCTGGATGAGGATTTGAGCAAGCTGCTCTAGAGGAAGGTGTCCTAGCCCATGGCAGGGGGAGTTAGGTCTTCAGAGTTCATTTCCAACCCAAATAATTCTATGATTCTATGATAGTTGTCACATTTCTTGCTATCCATATCTATTGGATTGTCAGAGTTACATTGATTTTCCCCAAAGTCAAGTGTGTTTTGCTTGCAACAGTGATTGATTAGTGACTTCTCTGTCTTTATCTTGACCCAGAAGCTTTTTAACCCTATTTACTCCACTTGTCTTGCTGAGGAGTGACCACCTAAGAAGGTGTTTAGGTATTAGCCAAGGCTAACTTGAAACACTGAAAAATGGCGAGTTTCTGTTAAATGGTCAGAAAAAGAAAGGTGGAAGAGCATAGGCTGAGCAGACCTGTTAGTCTGGAAAATTGACTGGAATGCAACAAAAGTAGAAAACTGGCTGATGAGGCATGCTATGTTTATCAAGTAACTTCTTGAATTTGAATGAACTGGGCTATTATGATTATCTGATCTTGTTTAGCTGTTAAGATACATCAGCAGACAAGATTTTATAGGCAATAGGACTGCCTAAAAGCAAGTCAAAAAAGAAATGAATTTAATGATTGATATGTTTATGCAGGCTCACCATTTATTTCCAATAATAGGTGTGAGAGAAAACTTGTCTTATGCATGATCAGGTGCAATGTAAGGAACTGGAGAAGGATCTGTTCATGCCAGCATAAGGGTGTATACCTCACCTACTTGCAGTCTATCCATTAAATGAAAGAAATTAGTAGCACAAGTTTTTTGATAACAAATCTGTCAGGGAAGTTTCAGACTGAATATTAAGAAGTATTTCTTTACCAACAAGGTGGTCAAACACTGGAACAGACTTCCTAAGAGATGGGCAATACCCCAAGCCTGTCAATGTTTACAAGACATTTGGACAATGTCTTTAACATGCTTTAGTTGTTAGTCAGCCCTGAAGTGGATAGACAGTTAAACTAGATGATTGCTGTAGGTCCCTTCCAAAAGAAAAGGTTCTATTGTATTCTAATATATTCTATTCTAGAGTCACCTTAATTCACTGCTGCTTAGCTCCAGTGAAAACAGATCATAATATCATGTCCCAGATTTTTGTATGAATGGAACATTAAAAATTATCAGAGCGTATATATCTATATATCTGTACATTTATATATCAATGTGCAACTAGATAGATAGATAGATAAATAGATGACCAGCATTTAACTCATGTATTCAATAAGTATGGGATGTGTTTTAGTTTAAAATTAAATGGTACAAAAATAGAAGTTCTCATGTTTGTCCTAGAGATGACAATCTGCTTCACATTATTGAACATGGCTGTGGTTATTTACCTTATCATCCTCCACAAATGTCATATGAAAGGCAATTACTGTTCTAAGGTAATTGCCCAATGGTCATTGGAAAGAAGATTTCAGCTGAATCAGTCCTTTATATTTGTGCTACTATTATAGCATAAGTTGATAGCCTCCCTGGCCACTTTCTGATAATCAATTTTCTCTGTGCCTTATCCTTGCTCTCTATTTTTCTGTCTCTTTGGTATGAATTTAACTTCTCTCATTGAAATAAAATTAAAAAGAGGATGGTTTTTTTGCTCTTAATTTCCAGAATCAGACAAAACACAAACAGGCTCTCTTAAGTCTTTAAAATAAGAAAGTGAAGTACATGGACTTGATTTTCTTAGTTTAGGTAGTTCTAGTATTTTCAAAATAATTCAGAACACATATTTATGACATTTTTTGTCCTCATGCTATTATGAATATGCTTCATTTGGATTGTAGCTTTTTTTCCACAAAGGCAGTTGAAGAGAGTTTGGATTTTAGCTTCTGATGTCTGTTAGAAGGTAATTTGCAACTTTTTTTGAAAATGTAATGAAACTCCTGATTCTACCCATCTGGTACTGTGATGATACTGTGTCAACATTGCGATTTTCCACATCACATTGTCTGAAACACAGGAGTATTTTTCTTTTTTTTTGTTTAAAAGAGAGGAACAAAGTTCATTTTATCATGACATTGCCCTTTTCTGCTCTTATATCCAAGTTCAATGTGCTCATTTCAGTTATATATGGAAAAATGCCTTGTGGTGTTTGCAAAGGTTCTGGAAGACAAAGGAGACAAACACAAATACACACATATATATATATGTGTGTGTGTGTGTTGCCCATAAGTAGCCCATGACTACCTAAGAAAGGAGGTGAAGCCTGAAAGATTTTCCTTAAGAAACATCCAGTGCCATTCAGCTTCTCTGTGCACAGAAAGAATTTGGACACACTATTTATCTGGGGTAGTATTAACCTCTCACACTTTGGCTGTACATATAGTGCATGCAGAAATCACTGTGGGATGCCTCTAGGCAATAGAGTCTCCTACACTACTGGTTTTAGCTAGTTCATCATACAATATTTCTCATTATTGTGCCTAAAGAAATATATATGAATGCTTTGCACATGTGATGTCTGACTGTATATTCCCATTCTGAAAAACAATAAATAGGAACTGAACAGTCCTTGACTAGATTTATTAAGAGGAAGATACGGGTAAGATTCCTAAATATTTATCCTCATATCTGAACACTTTGGTAGTCTGAAGTCCATTCTTAGGAAGTTATATAGCAGAAGAATTTGTTCAAACTCATATTGTTTTTCTGTTTATTCATTTTATGTTTATATTTCAGTTTTCCTGTCCCTCTACTGACACATCCATGATATTATATTCACAATAGGTGCAGGTTACAGCATAAAAAACTCACATGATGAGGATACACAGAAAATGATACATGATTCTTAAAAAAGACTGAATTGATAGTAGTTAGATATGTGGAAGTTTTGATTACATCTAAAATACCTAATTTACACTGAGAGTCCTCAAATTCTTAGTTTCAAACATTATAATTGTTGAAAATAAACTTTCAAAAATTAAAATCTATGTATTACAGGAATACCTACTGAACATGTGTATTTCAAAGCAATGGTAGATTAAACAAACTCTAAAAGGCAGTTTCTCTCTTCATATGTACTTTGAGGGACAGCAATATTTTCTAAATTCTGCTAAAACTACTGACATCAATGAAACAACAGAAGATCTCTGGAAAAGTGATGAAAATTAAGCCACAGGAGTCAATATAACCATATGGGAAGGAAGTGTTATTGATATGCAGCATGATACAGTTTTTTGCTTGGACCATGTCCAGACTTCTGCTGGTACAGCTGACAGAACTTTAGGGCTGAAGTACAAAGTCATACTGGGGATGGTTGCTCAACTGTTCACAGTTTGACAAGTTGCAAGCAAGCATATATTTTTCCTGATTTTTCTTGTTGTTCCTATTTTTTGGTTCACAAAAGAAGAAAAGTAACATTTATTTGAATCGGGTATAAACGCCACAGAAGGAATCCAGATAATCATTCAGTATGGATGAGAATGTAAAAAGATAAAGCTTTCACCAAAAATAAAATTAAAAAATATGACTGAGAAGATCTGTAACCTCTTGGGGAGACACACTGACTGTTCAATCTGAATTGGCATCATTAAAATATAAAAGGTTGATACAGATTCCATTGTATGGAATCATTATAAGTATCTCAGAAGTTTCATAACTAGTTTTAAAAAGTGAAACATTTTTAAGTGAGATTATAGAAATAAAAAAAATAGAAAAACCCAAGTCTTAGAAATGCTATTGGATTTATGGATTTGACAGATCTAGTATTAAAACAACAGTATATACCAAATAAAAAGAGTTCTGGTTATACTGTACTTGAGACATAAATTCAGTTGTTACCTTTGGGCTTCAATACCATCAAAATGAAGGCCCTGTCTCTCACTCACAAATGTTTAAACTCACAGTCCTTTGATTAATATAGCAATAGAACTACGAGTGCTGAAAACACAGCATTGCAGCTGTCAAGAGATTCTGATATGAGCATTAAGCAATCAGCTAGAGCAATTTTACTGATATTCAATAATTTGAGTCCATTGATTGAATCTGGTTAAAAATCTCTTCATTTTTAGAGTTACTCAGAGGGCTACATCTCCTCGGTCTTTCTAGTACTTAATGTTCACTTGGTGTGCTTCTGTATATGAACAGGACAGGGAACTAAAACTTAAGTGTTATAAAGGCACACTTAATATATTTTGTGGTGTGCACCCTTATAAAGGAAAATGTTAACTCAGGAGGATCTTAGAAAATGTATTATTCTTGCTTCACCCACTTAGAAGCAGTGAGGGAGGTGTTTAATACTGATTTGGTTGTTGCTTTTGTGTTGTTAAAAACAGGGAAGTCACATAAACTTTTTGTTGACTTCACCATTTCTTCATATTCAGATAAAAAAAAAACAAAAAACAAAACAACAAAAAACCCCCACAACAATAATTTAGGTGCATATGTTTGTTACATAGCCATGGAAGACAGGTAAGACCGTTGAGACTTTCAAGGGGAGATCCTATCTGCCTAATTGAGTAAGAATCTTAGAATCACTTACTGATCTCAGCTGACCATACAATTAATTCTACCCTAGACACTTAAAAAGCCTAGGCACAAGTTTGTGAACAGGAGTTTCAGTAAGTACTTCCATCAGTGCAGGATATCAAAATATCAAATTCCTGTCTCAAGCAAGTCACTTGTGTTGCCGACAGCACACACTTTATATAGAGTAGCCTACTGTTTAGAGGACTTGCACAGAAAGTGGGAGATCCAGGTTTCAGGCCCTTTTCAGCATATGAGTGACAGAGAGATGCTCCCACACCCCAAGAAAATTAGTCTTTTGAGGTTTGACTACTTAACGTCTTTAATTGCTCTTCAGGTCATGAGAACACAATGGCATATTAAACTAACAATTAAGTATAAACTTTGTGTCACAATTTATTGCATCTAATGTCCTATCATTTCCACACTCCCATACATGTTCAGTCAAGTGACTCTTCTGATTCAGGTGCATAAGCTGCTCCCAAGTCTTCTAACCCTCACAAAAACGATGTACCACTTACTTGCTAGAAACTGTGAAAGTGTAACAAGGAAAGGAGCCTTTCATTTAATCCATTGCCATTATGTTCTTTTCCTAAGTGAATGTTAATTGTCACTCTTGCACATAAGAAGCAAAGATAAGAGGAATTGTGTGGCTTGGTAACCAGTGTGGCTATTCCTATGTTTTCAAGTAAAGGATAGCTCTTCAAGTCCTGAGAGGGAAGAACATATACTATATGCAAGACTGCAAACCAAAAGAAACAAAGCAATTATATTGTAATTTCCTTCTAGTAATCCATAAGTGCAGCTTTTCACCCGCCACAGCCTCAGGCAGCAGGAACGCCCGGCTAGAGCTGCCCTTGCAGAGACCGTGGCTGCCACGTGGACGGGCGCTCCAGGGCAATGACGTTTGCCTCCCTGTTAGTGCCGAGTGCTCCAGCATGGGTTCACAGCTTGGGTAGCTTTTCGTGGAGAGGAAACAAAAGGACGAGAGAGGCACACTTTGCTGGCGAGGCTGAGAACTTTTATTTCTCGCGTAGCCGCAGTGGTGGTCGCAGCAGTGTTCCCAGTGCTGATGCAGGGCAAAATGCCGACGGGACAAAGAAAGTATTGAGTTAAATAGGGGATGGACAGACAGGGGTGGAAAACCCCCTGCCAAATAGGGACAGACAACAGGGGAGTGACATAGATCATAACAACCTATGGGAACATAACAGAGGTGGGTGCAGTGTTCTGGGACAAATGGGAATGCAGAGGTGGGGTGATTGACACAGAACTTTCTGTGAGGAAGCAGGGAGTGGTTACAAGATTGACATGTAAGAGCTCCCATGATACACAGCTTGGAGCAGACCATTGTGAGGGGGAAATAGGGGTACAGAAAACCAACCTAACTAACATTTATTAAAATCCCTAACTAAACTAACCCAAACTACAACACATAAATATGACAAAGACTCAGGCTATCCTTTTCTGGTTATTTCCACTGAGGCATTATTGCTGTTGCTTTCATCTTTTTCATGCACAAACAATTAATGTTCAATTTAAATCTATAGTTGATGTGATCATACTCTGTATTCTACCCAAACCTGTTTTCTTAAACCCTCTATCAGGAGTACAGTTCTCTTGAGAATTTTCCTCTCGTTTTTCATAAAAGATCAGTAGAAAATCCATCTGTATATTACTGAGTTCAGGGGATCATATATAAATTCATTATCACAAGAAATTTGTACTAAATCTACCTTTTAAACTTTATTTTTTCATGAACACATAGGCAGTGTTAAACATTTAAAGAGCAAGTGATCTGAAAAAAAAATATAGCATGGGTTTTTTTCCAGGTTTGGTAAAGAATTTCTAGAAAATATTGTTAGTCTAATATAGGCATTTGAATGGAAACAAGGTAAATCTGCACATGCAAATTCTAATTACTATGATAAGATCATTTCATAGTATTTGCTTTATTATACTGGCTTATTTCAAAAACTATGGGAACTAACTCTCTTCTCTGATAGGGATCCCCCTATGATTTGGTAGAGATTACTTTATTCTGACAATACTGATTTTTTTTTCTCCTATTATTTTTGCTCTACTAGGAGGAGAAGGTAAAGACAACATATTTAGTCCCTGAAATTTGTGCTAAAGAAATCTGAAAGTTATTTACCGCAAAACAGCCTCCCTATCTCATATTGTAGACGTAATTGTGTGTTTATATTTTACCACTGTATAAAGCATAGTACTGAAGAATTTCCAGCAGGAGGGAAAAATATTGTTAAGAAGGTACTTCAGATAACTGGACTGAAAATTTCATTTCCACTTTTACTAGAATGGGCAGCTTTGAAGTTACATGACCAAACTTAAAGAGGACAAATCAAACAAATACTCCAAGAAAAATCCTTGACAAAAAACCTATCAACCATCAGATACCACTAGCCCCTGCCACCAGTATTGACATGTATACTAGGTGGATACTAGTATGTGACTGGATATTTTTGGCATCTAAATTTCACCAGCTATTTAGTTTTTTCAAAATATTTCTCAGTTGAATATGTAGAAGACTGAAAGGATGGCATTGTTGGCAGAATTAATCTACATGTAATTTTCTGTTTTTCTGCCCTCTAATGACATGCTCAACAAAATGAAAGTTTGATACTAGAATGGAGTCATACTATAATAAAAAATTAGTGAAGTTCTATAAATTGAGCTTGTTTTGTCTCTGCAGCCCCTCTTCCCCTTTCCCGATAAACTAATATGTTTCAACAAGGTATTAGTTTACAAAACTTTTATAAATGTCAAATGGCCTACTGCTCATTGAATTTCAACTTTATGAAGCTTTACAAGTAAGGAAAAAGAGAATCTGGAAGTCCAGCAGATCTTGTGAGCCACTTCAAACTTCACTAAACTATCATTCCCAAAAACATTAAACTGCATCTTTCATTTATTTTCTGAGCCAGAATAGGGACCAGTGGAGTTTTAAACTATTGAAAATATTATAAAAATTAAACAAAGAAGTTTATAATTTTTTCAAAACTAAATGATATATGATATTATAAGAAAAAAAATTATGCTCCATGTATCCAATCTATTTGCCTTCATAGCAGGGTAGACAGTGTTTCCTCCAGATATTAAAACTCATCCTGCTATTAACTATTTTAATAAAATATTTTATGTTCTTTTTTGTTGCTCCTATTCTAAGGAAGTATATATGATAGAGAGAAGCAGCTAATTCTAACACTTCTCAATCTTAGAGTAAAACCTCTTTTGCTCTCCAGGATTACTGATATACAGATAGATTTGACTATTCTGAATTGCACATGTACAACGACATGTATTCACCCACAGCTCACTGTAAGAGCAATGTGAAAGCCAGGGAAAAGAAGGGTAGCAAAGAGAAGGGAGAGGCAAATGGAATGGGATGGGGGCAGAGACAGGGGACTTACTTGAAATATCTACCATATTCAATCTTCATGAACCACATAATGGTAATAAAGTATTATATCATAAGACCAACTTAGGTTTAATTGCAAATATGTTTATCTCAATGTAGAAAATATGCAAATTTTTTTTAAAACAATGAAGAATTTTATGTCATCTTTATTAATAGTTGTACTACAATATTTTTTTGTGATAATGGTTCTCTTTCTTTTTTTTCCTACTTTGTCATCTAGTAGTGGAAACATTTGAAAAAGTGATGGAGTTCAAACCCTTAACTGAATACTGATGACTGAATCAAGGAATACTCTTTTTCTCAGCTTTTATTATTTCATAAAACCTGGCAGAAATAAAAAATTTATGCTGGGAAAATTATCTTTTCCTTTGCTTGTGAGAGGACTCTTAAAAAGGATAGGAATTCTAATTATTGTGTACAATGAATATAATATTTCAAAATCAGTTGACTGAAAATCAGAAGGAAATAAATATTGTTCTTTTCCAATGCAACTACTCATATTAATTAAATATTAATTAATTAAAATATACTCATTAAAATACACTAAGTAGCCACATGTTCTGAGGGAAAAAAAATTCTTCTTACTTATAAAAGTCCTTCAGCATAATGACAGAAGTACAAAAGTGAGATATCATCAATGTCTAAGGTCCATTGTATCAGTGAGCTTTGTACTCTGGAGATGCACATTCAAATATAGCCTCAGGTCACATAGATAATGAATTTGGTGGTTTCATTCTGACTCACAGTAAATACTGTACTTTACCTAAAGACAATCCACATAGTTTGCCAGAAGTAAAGAAAGATTATCAAATGAGATTGAGGTAGATTGTTTAAACTGTAAAATAAACTTTAGAGGATTACTTCAGGCACCTCATACCAGAACTTGACTTTTTATCAGGAGTTACTACATCAGAAGGAAAACAAAAAGAAAGTTTTAAATGTGTGTATATAAATATTTATTAGAGTTTTGGAACTCCATGGACCATTATTTTTAACCACTGTAGTAACTTTGAATACCAAGGCCTTCTGATTGACTACTGCTTAGTTCTTACAAAATTTTGTTAACTCTGTTTCTGCAATCTAGTTATATCTCAAAAAATCCCTGAAATAAATAATTTAAAATTAGAATTTCACTGGTAATAAATAAGAAATTGTTGGAACCCAGAATGTCCCTTGGACACTCTTGGATGTTCCAGGCCCAGGTCAGAAGCATCTGAGACCCTGGAATGCAGCCACAGACCCCTGTGGCTTTGATCCTGATCCATGAAACAATTTACCAACCTTGCAGGAAGAACAAGAAATCACAAAAGTTTAGATGTTATAGTAGAAGTAGTCACAAAGTGAAAGGAAGAGTTTTTGAGTGCTGTACAGGGGGGTTTTAGGCCTTGTACAGAGGGGTCTGAGTTTTGTACATGGGGGTCAGAAGTTCTAAGATGGAAGGATTTGTGTGTGCCCTGTCCTCTTTCCTTCTTCCTAACCTCCAAGCTCTTGGTGATGTTGGCATTCACAGATTGGTTTAGAGTAGAAAGTCACTGTTCAATATATGTGATGGGCATTGGGGGAAAATTATAAACATCTGATACGTAATGTATGATATAAAAGAAGGCACCAGCCCCCAGGTGTCGGAGTGTGCCCTTGCCTGACCACTGAACAGACCCCAGCAGCTCAGGGAGAAAAATCTTTTAGATAACATACAATAAACTACCTTGAGACCGGATGACTGAAGACTACTGAGTCTTTCTTTGGAGGCACGGGTTGGAGGAGAGGCTTTACCACTTTTCCAGGCCATCCCAATCAGGGAGTAAGCCCGGACAAGAAACAGTATGTAATTTTTTTTTATATCTATTACTTTACAATTACTGATAGCTGAAATATACACAAAAGATAACAGTACGAATAAATTATTGATTATAATTGAATCATTATATAATAATATTTCATCACATGCCTATTAACTGTATTATTCACTTCAGAACTTGTAAAAGTTCTGCAAATGGCAACCTTTTCTAAATATTTTATTGCTAAATATTTTCTCTCTTCAGTTTTTCTTAACTGATTTGCCTGATCTGTAAATTAATATAGTTTTCTTAAATTTTATTTTTAGGAAGAAAAATGGCAACTGTTGATCAAAGAGTGTTAAGATTTGTAAATTATGTTTTAGTTATTATTGCTTTAATCCAGTAATCAAGAAACAATGATTGGGAGTTTGTCTGCTGACAGAGGTCCTTTTGGTCTGGAATATCCCTTTGGTCAGTTAGGAGCAGCTGTGCCAGTTGTGTCCCCTCCCAGCTCCTTGTGCATGCCAAGCTTACTTTGTGGGGTGGGGTGAGAAGCAGAAAAGGCCTTGAGGCTGTGTAAGTGTTGTTCAGCAACAGCTGGAACACCCCTGTGCTACCAACACTGTTTAGAGCACAAATCTGAAACATAGCCCCACACCAGGTTAACCCTGCCCCAGCCCCAACCAGCACAAATTGCTCTGTGTGTCTTATCTGTACAAAAGGTTAGTTGTTTTTTGTGGGTTGCTGTCTTTTCCTTTTTCATTACTTTCCTTGATGATGACAGTGCTAATTTTACACCTAGCTAGTGTAATTTTTTGGACTTCCAAGAGGAGTATTTCACTAGTGTGAAAAATACCAGTCATGGCAACTTAGAGGCTTCAACATCATATGTTTCTATGTTCACTGCCATCATATAATATATTTCAACAGCTAAGACAGAAGTGACTATAAGAATACAGGGAAGAAAGAATTCTCAAATGAAGTCTGTCTCCACAACAATCTCTACAATCTAGTTTACCATCTTAAAAATCACCCCATCTGCTCAGCACAATCTATCTTAATTTGTCACTTGATTAATAGCATCAAGGCACTGCTATGGTAAAATACCATGCAGTCTGAGAGACAGACAACAACTGCAGGATTTTAATAATTATAGTTTAAATTTAACATTTTCTTTACAGACAATGAAGGTGGAGATTGTATTTTATAAATTGTATTAATAAGAATGATTGACTGGATTATAAATATATTTTAAATTTTATTAATAGAGGTAGACAAAATGACATACAGATGAATAATGCACTGTCCATGCTGAATTTTTTTAAACAGTTTATTTATGTACCCACTTTGTTCCCTCTTAGACTAAAATGGCATTAAAAAGCTGCTTAACAAGGTCTGTGTGCAACCAACATACCACAATAGATATTTCTTGTAGCGGAATAAAACTAAAACACATTGTCAAATTTGCTTTTACTGAAATCTGCTCATTCTTTAAATCCAGACAAAGAGTAACCTTTTTTTTTAATGCAATCATTGTTTGAAGGTAAATACTTTGCACTTTCTTTGCTGGAGAGGAATAATTCTATTATATGTAGTTAATTGATCGACCTTTGAAGAACTTCTAAAAAATCAATTTTAATAAATAATTTCCATTAAAATTTATGCTTACTTTACCTTTGTTCAATATATATGTTGCTGTTCTAGTTCACCTTTGCTATGTAAGAACAGAATTGAAACTTGTTCTGGGTACATCCTGACATCTATCAAAGTTTTATTTTTTTACTCTTTTACTAAGCTCTTTCCCCCCTCTTCTTGTGCTGTTTTTCTTTTCTTAGAAATAAAATGGTTTCTCAACTTCCTCTGCACAAAATACTCCCAGGATTTGAAGTTATTTGAATGAATAGAGATTTGGGTGCACTGAGGTAGGAAAATCACTCTTAAAAGCCACCAATTAGGTTTGAAATTAAAAATGAAATATTTCTTAGTGCCATGATTAGGAAATAAGAAAAAGAAGTAATGAAAGGAAATATAATACTGAGTTAATAAATATATACATAATAAGTATATGTGCATGTGCAAATATTCTGCACCTAATAAAAGTCACAAACAAACCCAAAATGATTTCTAAGATTCCAAACTATGGAAGTCAAAAGTGAGCAGATGTCCGTGCAGGTGATTTTACTGTGCATGAGCTTCATGGACAACTAGTTCCTATGACTGCAGGAGCTAATTTTCCACTCCAGGATTTTTGCTTCCAAAACTAATCTAATGGGCATATAGCCCAAGAAAACAAAAGATAATATTTGTCATTATTTTTATGGATTCAAGGTGTTATACTATGCATGAAAATAAATACCTGATGTAAATAAGTAAATAATCCAATGAAGTCAGTCAAACAACATGACCAGTAACATGATTTTCCCTATTTAATACTTATCCAATGGGTTACTTACACTTGTACAAAAACATTCTGATATAATAAGTATTTTGTTGTAAAAAAAAAACTTTGAAAACTGAAATGTGCAATGTCTGGGATTATCAACAAAGGAAGTATTGTATTATAACAAATCAAATCTAATTGTTCTATCCATTGAAATGAGTCACTTAGGGAAAGAGGATTATGTTTAGATCTGTGTGGGTTTTCTTGGTATTTTTGTTTGTTTGCTTGTTTGTTTATTTGTTTTTAACATTTTTAAAGCACTCAGTTCTTATTTATAAACCAGTCTGTTAAAATTAGAAGTTCCCAAAACCTTGCTAGTTCTGAAATGCTTGATCATTCTAGAACATAATTCAGGAAAACCTAGGGATTAAAACAACAACAAACAAACAAAAAATCTAAAACAAACAAACAAACAAAAATACTAACCAAAAAAACAAAACCAAACCTAACCTGAATTAAATAAGGTATTTTATTTCTCTCTCTTGGTCTTGCACTGCCATCTTAGCCATTGCAATATTTCTTATAGAAGCTCTCCTTCTGACTTGTGCAGTTTGTTTTAGGTAATACATTGCAGCTACTTCTGATGGGTTTGAAAAAGCTATGGAGAATTTGGATATTTGTGAGTGATAAAAATAGAAATGGGAATTTCCCATTATTGAACAATCAAGTTGCAAATCTAAAAATAGGATAAGACAGTATTTCTTTACTATTTTTTCTTCCATAAATACATGGCTATTTTATGATGATATGATCTAAATTACTTACCTACATACACTGATAAAGGATCAACTTTATCTATTACACTAATACTTAGAAATATCTGGAAATATCAGTCTGTATCTATGTTTTCAAAATGTAACAATGAATTCTAACACTAATGAATTAATATTAAAATGAAAGCATCATCAAAATAACAGATACAATTATTCCATTTCATCCAGAAATGATATCTGGGTATAAATATTCTATCATAGTTTAGTTTATTTTTATGCACCTCTTGTATAAGTTTCAAAAAGAAAATATTGGGAGTTTGTCTGTGCTTACTGTGAAGCACTAGCAGAGAACATCAGAGGGAAAAAAAATCTGAAGATACCAAAAGGAACATCTGAGGGAACAAATCCTTCTATCTTCAAGTTATTTCATGTTTAAAAAAAAGTAGATGAGAAATGCTGTTCAAAAGCATTATTTACCATACTGAATCTGGGTGGAAAGATGTGTGAAAAGCAACATTAGTCTTTGAGATGCAATACCTTTAACTGTTTAGAAATTTTGCCTGAAAATTATTGAGCCTTGCCCTAGCTCACCTACAGATAAGTTGTACCTCAAGGATGTTATACAAGGCAAATGAATTGGCTGCTTCTAACTCACTTTGCAGTCCTTGTCACCTCCTTTCTTTCTGAAAAAAAAGTTCCTTCTTGAAATATTTTTTTTCTCAGCCTCTGTTAAAGATTCTATTTTTTTCTGCAGAATATTTCTTCTTTTTTTGTTTTATCTTATTTTTTAAGGTTATTCTATTCTATTTTTTATTGTCTCCTTTTTTTCTCATTATTATAAAGTCATTGTAACTCTTCCTTTTCCTTTATATTTAATGCATTGAAATGATTTCTTTCATTCTCTTTATTACTTCTGGCATTTTCTTCCTTATTCACACAACACATTGTTGGTTAATTTTCTCATTTATTTCTTGCTCACAATATATTTATAGAAAGAGGACACATATAACCGTCAGCATAATATTAATTTTGTTTTGAACACCTCATATTTCCCCTATGTCCTCTCTCTCTCTTTCATTTGGTTCAATCAATAATGTTCTCTTCTTGTTTTTTCTCCAAACTGTTTTCAAATATCTTAATAAAATTTTCTTGCTAATCTTTTCTGATAGAATTTTCATAATCAGACTGCAAAATATACCTGGGGAGGGATGTGAATGAATACAGAAAAATGCACATGTTTAACAAAATAAATGGTTAATGCATAGGTATTAAAATAATCACCAGGCTGTGCATACGAGTACCTAATGAGTTTGAAAGCTACACTTTATAGCTCATCGTTATTTTTTCCGTTTCTTCTACACATATTTTTTCTGTCCTGGAAATCTGCACCACTGTACAGCTGTTTTCTGTCTTCCTGTCTGTGAAAAAAACGTAGGTACTTAGGTTACATGTTAGATCTACAACAAACCAGATTAATTCTTTCTTAAGGTTTTAATAAAAATTCTTCAGAGACCAAAAGATATAAGGTAGTATTTGCTATAGGAAATAGCAAGGGACCTGACATTACATAATTTCTAGAGAGGAAACCTCTCTGTATTGTATTTGAATATTTAAATATGTTGGCATATTATTTATTAATGGTAAATAAACCATAAACAATGGTTTAAGTTACAGTTCAGGAGAAGTATATAGACATTAAAAAAATAGCAAAACCACACAGAAATTCCAGAGCTTTTAGTAATAAAGAGCTTTGGAAAGTAGAAATAGATTGCCTGGACAACCTGTGCAATTTCTGTCACTCAAAGTCTTCAGGAACCAGTTTGGCTCATATCTGTCAGGCATTACATTAGTGTAAATAGTCCTGCTGTAGGGGAGAGGGATGGACTAGATGACCTCCTGAGATCCCCTATATCCTCCTCATTCTGCAGTTAAATTCCCAGAGGTCTGCTCACTCTCTCCTAACATGCTCAGATTTTACTGAGTCCAGTTGAAATCAGCAGTGTAGGAGGAATTTGTTATATTGTCACAGACTATTACTAAGAATGCTAATTACATAAAATTGATGGAGTACAGGTTCTTAGTTAATCTATATAAGTGCACATTACATGTCTTGCTGAAGCTTAGGTATCTTATAATTAAATGTTTATATCCATTTGATCAGAAGGACAACAGATATGAAAGCATTTTTTTTCATGTAATGAATATTACATTCCCCTGTGAAAGAAAAATACTGAATTTGTGTTCCCTGATTCCTTTCTGAGCCCCCTGTCTTATTCCTTGGTGACAAATGGTAATACAGAGGGGTTACATCCACCAGAGTGAACCAGTCTGTATAAAGGAGCATTCCAAATATCTGCTTGTTTATACAGTCAAATTGTACAGAGTGGCCCTAGGGCAGTATATGCATGAGCAAGATAGAACTCTCCCAAACAACTACTGAGTAAGGTCATAGCTTGGGACCAGTCCCAAAACTGAATTTGAACATTATCCAGTGTCATGGTTTAACACGGAAGTTAATTTTCTCAGGAAGTTGGTAGTCAAACCAATCAGTGGTCAGGTTTGGATATTGGCACCTGGAGTGACCACTGAAGGTATTGGAAACGCCTCTGAGAACACAGGGGGTTAAAAGCAAGAACTCCCAGGGGAACTCTCTCTCTTCTTGTTCCGGTCGTCGGAGAGTGCAGACTCTCCCCTGCCCATCCACGGGCTGGGTAGGGGAGGGGAAGCCATGTGGCCTGGTCGAGGTAGGATGAGGGGGCTGAAAGACTGGGACCGGACCAGCTCCTGCAGACAGAAGGGTGGAGAGAAATGGAGATGCCTTTGTCCCGTCCCCCCCACCCCTGCCACCAGAGGGAAAGAGACAGACAGTCCGACGGCACTTGTAAATTTGCCAGCGGAGGAGAAGGAGAAGGGTGGGGGGGAGTTGCCTAGTCGTGGGAGTTGGCATTCTGGGCAGAGATTTCAGCTGTCTGGGGAGTCTGAACTTTAACCCTATCCTGGGAAATGAAGGCTTTGTAAAATATTACTCCTTCTCAATTTGAAGTAGAAGAGAGACAGTCCAGGACCTGAGATGCTAAGAGAAGAAATTTTTGGGTGGAAGGAGATGATGGAGTGGCTTGTGGCTGGACTTTTCTTGTTAGCCATAGATTGAACCAAATTCTCCTGTAATAGAGACTGCATTTTAGGGGGATGCAGTGGCAAACCAAGAGGCCTGTTTCAGCAACTACCAACACAGGAATAGAAAGAACACAGAAAAGCTGAGGAGGGTGTGGTGATGCCCTCTGTCTTCAGGAAGAAGATGATCTCTGTTCTCGAGACCCTTGGCCCCAGGGGAGGAAGAAATGGGGGGACTGTGGTCCCAAGATGAGGAACTGAACTGTTGTCGCTTTTAGTCTGTGGCAAAGCATCTTTAATGGAGCCCTATGGGCAGTCTGTCCATACACAGTAGTGAGAGCACTGTAACATAGAAAGGAGAGTGTAATACTGGAAGATTCTCTCCGGGCGGTTGCCATGTGTGACGTGGAAACACAAGAGGTGGCAACTGTGTTTTCTAGGGTGTCTATGGTGCAAGAGAGACTTCTCTCTCCTTTGAGGGACTGAGTATTGATTATCTGAAGGGTTGCAACTTGATCAAGAATCCTGAGTGGTGTCTCACTGTGGTTTTGCTGGAAATTGGGTGGGGGGAGGAAAAGTGTTTTAGAGGATCTTCATCCTGGATTTAGCATGTGTGTCTTTTATAGTCGTAGTAGTTTAATAAAGTTGTTTTTTTTTTCCTTTGTTATTAAGTTTGGGCCTGCTCTGCTCTGTTCCTGATCACATCTCACAGCAATTATTTGAGAAGGTGCATTTTCATGGGGGCGCTAGCATTGCACCAGCATCAAAACACAACATCCAGGCTGTAAAATCCAAACTTTAAACCACTCTCAGCTTCAGCTCTGAAATCTTCCTTGCTCCATCAATTATATAGTGTTAATGAAATGAAACAAAAGTGAGATTAAAGTTCAGGACATGGACAAAAGCAGGAAAAAAATTGCAGCACAAAAGAGCTCACACATTGAATATATCCTACAGATGTGCCTATTGGTAGAAGATGCCTCCATTATCAAAATACAAATTGCTTCATATCTACGCTTATGGTTTGCTTTTGTTGAAACTGATATATATGAATGATGTGGGGGCCAAGTCTTATTAACCCACAATGGGATCCAGAAACTGAAAATAAATCTATATGTACATGAAGGAGTTAGTGTAAACATGTTCTGGAGTTGAACTCTAAGCCTTTTTATTGGCAAAAGGGAACTTATTAGACACATGAAAACAAGACCCCCCCCCACCTTGGTCATGCAGCTAATATTTGAACAGTGTAATAGTCAATATTATCTGATTAAAGTGGGAAAGCTCCACTAACAGTATGGTTACAGCTGCTATATGAGATATCCTAGTGTGTCTCCCTTCCCTATGTTCCCATTCTCACCCAGCAAAAGTTCATCTGAATCCCAAAGACTTATTTTCCCTTAAGCATGACTGGGGGTGCCAGGTTACAACTAATTAGCACCATCCGGTAAGGTTTTTTTTTGCTAGATGTATATAATGCTTATAGAGGAGGATTATTTTGGTTATGTCCGATTTTATCACACACTGTTAAATTAATTATGTTTTCTTTTACCAATCTGCTCCCTCCATTTTGGTTACTTGCTAAAGTCTTATAGCTGCATAACAGTCTCCCCAGCCTTAGTTGACAGAAAGGGCTACTGTTTCTTTGTGACTGTGACTGTGTGGGGGCATCAGATATTTCCCATGTCTCGTTTTCCCAAGGCTTCATTTACAACAGTCAAGCATTAGACAATTGCTCACTAGAGACTTTTCACAAGCTTAAACCAGCTCTGTCCAGGGAAAGACCAAAAATGTAAAGTGAGCCTCAACACTGTCAAATCAGTATAACATATGGGATATCATTCTAACTGAATCTTTTTATGTCATTTCAGTCTTATATTAGAGTTTTAGCAACTATTATGTTAAAATTAATTATTACTAATTGTTGAGGTAATCCTTTTTGTTAGAGAATTGAAAGATAATCTACATTTTGAACAGTGAAGATAAGTAGTTTTCAAGGGGCTTCTCTGGTTAAAAAGTGTGTCTGAGGTATCCTCATCCCTCATGTTAAATCTGGTGCAGTGTACTGGACAAAAAAGTATACAAGATTCATGGGGCCTTGACCTGAAAAAAACAGGAAAACCAAAAAACAGTCTTAGAATTTACCAAAGGCAGATAGGAATGGGGGAGTTCTGGCTTCTCTCCTTCATTCCCAGCATTACATATTTTTATTCATGCAATGATTTTTTTTAATGGAAAATGCAGAATTAATCTGGAATACAGACTGCTGTATTAAAGATGAAGGCTCTACCAATACTGAGCATTAGAAAATAGAGAAACTGCATTTTCTAAATCACTTCATCCTGATCTTCTGTGTCAGGTATAGTCTGTATGCTTATCACAGGTAAGGGAAGTTAAGACTGTGTTGCTATGTGAAAGAAAGTTAGACACTAGTTCTTGTCCCTGAGACCAGGGAATGTAAATTGGCTTCTGTGTACACTGCTCGTGACAAAGCTGAGGTTATGACCTGCCTTACCTCACCTAGACATTAGTTGTACCTGAGGAATGGTATACAAACCAGATTTCTTTTAGACAATGCTATCATAAGCAATACAAACCACAGCTGTGGGATTCAGTAATAGCTAAACTGTGAGGATGGTCAAGACGGAAGTGCTTGAATTAGTTTCTTGTAATTTTTGCTTTTGTAGAACATGTATATTTTGCAATGAATCAGCTTAGTTTACTAGAGTGGAAATTCAATACCTTATGCTATGTCAAAACCAAATTTATAGACTCACAGAAAATATTTAGAAGCTATTCGGCTCCTTTTTTTTACATCTAAACAGTTCTACTTCTTTAACAAAAAAAAATTAGTAGATACTTCTAAAAAACCCATCATATAGTATTACAGACTATATTTTGTAGTAGAAACTCTCCAGTGTGTCTGCTGCATTTTTTTCCTTTTATGTACATATGTGGTGAAACTGGCTTAATTATCATAAAGATGTTATTTATTCTTTCTTCTAACAATCTTTGACCCAAGAGAAAAGTTTAGGGTTCAACAGAAAGTCTACTCTCTAAAACTTTCATATGCATATTTATAATGTAAGAAACAAATAAAATAAATAAAACTGAATAAATAGTTTAATAGGAATCAAAATCAAACCTTTAATTCATCAGATAAAGAAATATCTCTGCAGCTTAAGGCTTTCTTGGTGTGATATTTTTGTGTGCATGGTCACATTGAGATTGACATAAATAAAAGCTAAAGTTCAGCAGTTAAATGCAAGATTTTTAAAAAAGACCCTTTGGCAAATGCAATTAGGAGTAATAAATGTATTTAAACATAATTGAGACTTTAGCTAATCAACACAATTCAAAATTATACTGAATTATTTACATCTTTTAAGATCAGAAATTTCTAGCAGATAATCAACACAATTCAAAATTGTACTGAATTATTTGCAGTTTTAAGATCAGAAATTGCTAGACCATATAAGGAGGATTCACTGCTGTATTGTCACAGTGCAAATGGGATGTTTTTTAAAAATTTCCTGAGTGTTAACATTGCTTGATGTAAGTGATGATGCATAGTATTGTCTTCAAAAAAAATTGCATTTTTTCATTTCACATAAAAATTGGAATACTGCTTCACTTCCCTTGTCAATTATTGTTCTGGATTGAAATTTATCAAAGGGGGAAGAAAATATTTCAACTGAATATCAGTCCTTGCTAAAATAATTTTATAATTTCTTTATTCAGAATTTAGTTTTCTAATTAGAAGTTTATAATGCCAGGTAACATGTCTTAGGTTATCTTCACAGGGCTTACCAACAAGACACCAGATCTACAGAAAATCTGCATATTCCTGTAAGAGCACTGGAATCCAGATGTGATCTGGTCACTCATTCTCCCATCAGCTGGATCAGGGAGAAAATGATTGCTGTAGAGAAATAACAAAAAAGTATAGGGAAACATTTTAAATTTAACATTATCAATTTTATAACCTCAAGCTAAATCTTCGCTAAGATAAATAATAACCTCTCATTTTGAAAAACAAAGGCAAGAAAAACTATGTGTGAATGCTGGTTTTGGAAATGAAGAAACTAAAGAGAATACCTTAGTCTAATGTCTGGATATCTGTCTTGCTTTAACTCCAACCAGCAACCAAAAGCCACACAGCCCCACATGGGGGTTGGAGGGGAGAACCAGGAGAGTAAAAGACAGAAAATTCATGGGTTGAGGTAATGTCAGCTCAATCATGAAATCAAAAATTGTGTGTACAAGCAAAGCAACACAAGGAATTAATTCACTACTTCCCATGGCCAGGCAGGGGTTCAGCCATCTCCAAGAAAGCGGGGTCCATTGTGCATAGCAATGACTTAGGAAGACAACCATGATCACTCCAAATATCCCCTTCTACCTCCTTCTTCTCTATATAATGAGCATCACACCATATGAAATAGGTCTGAAAAAGGTCAGTTTGGGTCACCTGTCCTAGCTGTGTCCCTTCCCAAGCTCCCATACACCCAGTCTCCTTGCCAGCATGGCAGTTCAAAAAACAAAAAAGCCCTGTTAGCAATAACAAAAACATCTCTATATTATCAACCCCGTGTTCAGCACAAATCTAAAACACAGCCCCATACCAGCCACTGTGAAGAAAGTTAAATTTACCCCAGATGAAAGCGGCACACCTTTTCATTCAATAACTCACAACTGTTATACAACTGCCTCTGACCAGCACATGACAAAGTATCAGAGGGAGTAGTTATTGTAAGAGTGGCCTTTGTTTTTTTTTCTTTAGGAAATTTTCTTTAGGTTTAAAATACACTCTTGGTAATGCAACATGGAACACTGCAGTGTATTCAGGATCTGGAAGAGCTGAGTTTAACCATTGTTTCACTAAATGTCTATTTAAACAGAGTGGTTATAAAAAAATCTAGGAAATATCTGCTGCTACCAAATGCCCATGAAACAAAATGTATGGTTACAAATGTCTTCAATTAATGAAAGCAGCTGACTACAGGAGTTTATTCTCCTGGTGAGTGTAAATTTCTTTTCAAGAAGTAATTTTAAAATTCTAATAATGTTACCTCAGCCTAGACACTTTTCTGTCCTGTGGTTTGAATTTCTGACATTTCCCTTTCTTCCCCTCTTTCCCTGATAAACCCCACCCAAAAACCAAATGTAAGCAAAACTAATTTCAAATATTTATCAGAATTAGATATTTAATTTCACTAAAATTATTCCCCCACAATTATTCTTCTTTAATTTGAATATTTATTAAATACATTTCTTCCAGACCCAATATCTTGTATGTCCATACCATATAATATTACAGCTGACTCTGCATTTGCTCCTACATATTGAAAAATATTTTCCAACAGAGCAATAAAAATGTTCTTTGAAGATCCAGAGAGAAATTATGAATAAATATTGATACATTCACACTTGGCTCAAAGCTAAAAATACTCTTTTTAAACCATCAGCTCAGGAAACAAATCACTACTGAATTTCTCTATCACTAAATGGTATTGCAGTGCTTCCTTCAATTACCTTCCTGAATCTATTCTGTGGGGATTTTTACTTTTTTTAACTTTAGATTATATAGTTTATGGGCAAAAAATTTGTATTGATTTCCTACAGTTCATTACAAAAGACAGGCTTACAACGTGTCATTTTTCAGTGACAAAATGGGCATTTTTTAATGACAAAGATCTGTAAAAATAATACTCTCAAATGAAAATCTATAGTGAGTAAGGGCAGGAAAATGGTGTCATCCTTTCCCTTTTATAATTTATTATGTAATTTATAATATTAGCAGGACATTAATAAAATCAGATGGTTTCACAAAAAGAGTACTTAAAAACTAGAAATTATTCACAAACAATTTGAGTTGTTTGAAGTCTGAAAATGTGCATCAGTTATCAAAACTAAGGAAATGGTAGATATTAATTTAGAATCAAGATTACATATTTATAAAAATGTTTCAGATGAAGTAGAAATAATGATTCATTTCAGAGATTATATTTACTGGTTAACCTGTGTTATAAAAATAATGGAACAGCAGATTCTAACAGTTGCATCTGGCTGTAACCTCTGAATTAAGCAGCAGATATCTTTTAAATCTCCTTCAAATATTGTAAGTATTAATCAACAAGCAGTTACCTGCTATATGAACACCATATGTATGCATGCAATATCATACAAGAAACAAGGTTTCTCCACTTGCTAATGTAATACAGATCATTCATTTAGCACTGAATTCCAAAGTTCTTCCTGCCTCAATGCTCAGATTTGTTCCAGCTCTGGACACTCAACTTTGACTGCAGGTTTAATAAATATTTTAGTCTGTTTCATCTGCAACCTGGCATCAGAAGGATCCAGTTCAAATCTTGTGAACTCAATCAACTGTCTAGAGATGCCTCACTCTATACTAGTGGTAGAGAAAAGATATAGTAATTACAATTCTACTCAATACACAAGAAATACAGGAAAACATTAGGAGACTAGATCTAAGAAATACTATTGAAAAATATTTGCTACAATAGCGGGATTTAACAACTAGAAACTGTAAAAAATGTGTATTTCATTGTATCTTGTAATAAAATAATGTTTCATATTAGCCATGCCGTATAAACTTTTTTTTTACATAATTATCTAGTCAAGTAGAGACCACTTGCAAAAATCTGATAGCTATCACATTTTTATTTCACACCTCTCACTGAGTTATGCAGGGAGGGTTAAAAAAATCTTTTGCTTTTTGAGAGTCAAACTTTCTGACTTATTTGTTGTAAGTAATAAAATGAAGAAGATTGAACAGACCTGTAGATTTAATTAAACAATAATGATCTTTTCTAAGAATTCTAATACTCATGAAGAGATCATGGATATATAAAATTGTTTTTTGATTCCTATCTTATTGAGCTTTAAGCAATATTATAAGCTTTCACTTTTAAAAGTAGGACTTCTAAATTTTTTAAATGTTCATGATTTACTGTTTAAAGCTGTTTTTATAATAGCTCTCAAAATACAAAGGTTTTTTGCTACACTGCCTAGAAACATTAGGAATTGGACTTTACAAGAGACAGGTAAAGTATAGATTTAATAGATCATTCCTAAATGTCCCAATACAATCCTTTTTGATGGACTGACTTCTTGTATGAACAGAAAAAAGAATTCTGAATACACCTAATCTTTAAAGTTTAACTTTCACTGGCAATGTACGCTACGATTTTAACCAGGAAAACCTAGATCTTCTGGGAAAGAGAGATTCAATAAAAATTGATATGTTTGAATATACACCTACTACTGCTACTTAATGATTTCTGCATTGAAATAAACATTTTAACACTGGCTATTAATCCAGAATCAAGTTTCATCAAAATCTGGTATTATTATTTTAATCACTGTTCTTGGAACCATTTCTTATCATGTTTTTACATTATTAATTAAATAAATTAAATCAAGCACTACATAGGCAAAATTCAGAGAAAAAAGTGTTCTTAGACCTAGAAGTTCCAACTTCTCATATCACCCAACTTTGAAAGACATGAACACATGGCTAGGACTTTAGAAGTCCTAATTCTGAAATGTTGATTCTTTTGTTGGCAGTTTCCCCCCTCTTCCTTTACATCTCTCAAAGATAATTTCAGAAGAATAAGTTAAGGTCTCTGAACTGTTTTGAATTCAGCCCATGGGAATCTACTATGTTTTTTGAGCTGAATATACCTCCCAACACAGCTGTACTTAGCAGATTCCAGGACAAAAATATATTTTTCTGTTTCTATCTATTTTTCTAATTTAAAAGTCTTCTCATTTTGGAGATGAAATGATTGTGATTTATCGCAAATTACAACCTTTAATAAGTAAAAGATAAGACACACTTCTGAACTAACTTAACAACATCTTTCATTATATTTACCTACATACCTAGGGATAATATCTAAGGAGTGAAATTTCTGGCTTTGGCAAATGGAAAACTTTTGGGAATGAATTTTTAAACCTAATTAAGTCTGAAAATAGGACAATTTGAACTTCTATTACTGAATCTAGTTAATTAAAATACAAGAACACATAAAATCACTGCCATTTTAGAACACTGAATTGCATGATTAAAACTTAGTAAGCTGCTTGGATTTTATAGATGATGCAATATAAATGACAAATATAATGTATTTCTTTGTGTAAAAAAAAATTAACCCACACTCAAAGTACTAGCACAAAATAACGCCCACTAAACAAATTAATAATGAACTCCCTAAAACAATTTAGAACAGTCAATTACATATTCATGGGTATATTATCAAAGTGAAATAGTTGATAATAATGGAGGTATTTTATCAGTGATCACTCTAATTTTTTTTCCCATTATTTGTTCAGTTTATCATGCAAAATTACTTGTTTTGATTGGTCTAATTAAAATTGCAAGAGAGGAAGCAGACTGTTTAACTTTTGTTATTTATATAGTACATTCTGGTACGCAGTTTCACTTAATGAAACAGTACAAAAGTTGTTGGGTAATGAAATAAAGGTTTTATACTATTCTGATAAGTGTAATAAAGATCTGAGACTGTAGACAACAGTGGACAACAGTAAGCTTGAACAGTTTCCATAGTCCACTGAATTGACAGTCCCATGAAAGGCACATTAAAGTTTTATTGAAATTATATTTAATTTTTTGCAAACAGAGGAGAATAAAGTGAATAAAACAGAAAAATCATACTTGCCTGCTTTGTGATTTGAATATAATCTTTGTTTGTTTGACAGTCTTTGACAGTCATTTTATTTCCCATATCTCACAAATTTGATGTAAAGACTATGGGAGAGTGTGTCAAATACCATGTTAAGGCCTAGGCATACAACAAGCAGCATTCCTCTAATCCACCATGGTTAGGAGACCAATGAATGGAATAGGATGAATGGGTTAAAAATAGGAAATTGCTATAGCTGAATGATAGAATTTCAGCTATCATTTTGGTGTGGACTATTCAGGAGGAGGGGTAGGGTGGGAAGACAAAATATTATTTGCTCCTCAGGGACTAATTTTTTTTTCTTTCAGAATTGTAGAAGATAAGTGAAGAGCTGAAGAAAAAAAAATTAATAAAAACCAATGTCATTAATGGTTGTCTTTCAACCATGAAGCAAGCCTAATATTTTTACAAAGAAAGCAAAATAAGGTCCAGTTTTTTCACAGTTTCCTGTACATTACAAAAAAAATCCCTACATTCTTTACAATGGCTGTTACAGAAAATGTTTATAAGCAATGTTTAAGCATTTGCAAGGAGAGATTAATAAGAAATTAATTAAGTTTGAACTGTCTTGTGCTAGGTCAAAACTAAGTGTCAGCATATGTTACAGTGTATATGATTAATCAGAAAGTTATCTGATCTTAAAAGTAACATAACACCAGGATATGTGAGCAGAAAAGAAGTCATGTTTTTCATAGCTCAGCTCTCCTTACAGTTTGTTTATAGCTTATCCATAGTTTGTCTATTTTGTCAAAGTTAAGAAAGGATGCTTTTACAAATAGTTTAAGAACTGCAATAGTCTTACAAAATTGAATATTCTTTAAAAAAACTACATTTCAAAAAAGGAAAAAATCACCTTAGTTCTGAAAAGCAAAAGTGGGGTACAGCTCTCCTAGATTCACAGCATAAACCTCTTTATAGAACATTATGGCACCACAAATTCAGTGATTAAATACAATGAAATGAAACAATCTCAGAGTACCTACAGAAGGAATGATTTGAGATTAATATATTTATAAGGAAAAATTTTAAAGGCACACCGCTATGGCACATCATCAGACACAAGTTTAAGAACTTTGATATATGCTGATTCTGATGGGGAAAAGGAAAGACCTTTACTATAATCTGCTGTAGGTTGGGTTGGTTAATTAACCATTAATGTTAGTTAGGTACGTTCCTTGTACCCCTATTTTCCCTCACAGTGGTTTGATCCAGGTTGTTTACTCCAAGATTTCCTGCCGCACAGACCCCCAGTTGCCTCTCAATCTTCTCACTCCTATGGTTCTGTCAATCAGAGGTTGTCACCCCTTGTTGGGGTGTCAGTCTTGTAACCAGTCCCTGCTTCCTCATGAAAGTTCTGTGTCAATCACCCCACCTTTGCATTTCTATTTGTCCCAGAACACTCTACCCACCTCTGTTATGTCACCATTGTTTGTGAAACCCTACCTCAGTTTAACCCCATACGGCAAGACAAGTTTCCACCCCTGTCCGCCCACCCCCTATTTAATCTGCTGTAATCTTTTGTCCAGGGACATTTTGCCTTGCAATAATCTGAGTGCAATTCACTCAAACCACGCATGGGGGAATAAAAGTTCTCAGTTTCACAGGCAAAGTGTCCTTCTCTCGCCCTTTCGCTTCCTCTCAGCGTGAAGCTACCAAAGCTGCTTATCCACACTGGGGCACTCCGCAACCCTGGAGTGCCCATAAACGTGGTGGCTACGGCCTCACAAGGCCGTGCTAGCCGGCACTCTTACTGCTTGAGGTCGTAATGGGAAACTGCCGCAATAATCTTTTTAAAAGGACTTTGAAATCTCATCAGAAAACACTTAGCAACAGCTTCCAGCATATTTGTAGTAGAAATATTAAGCAGACATAAATGCTTTCTCTCAGTCTTGCTTTACAGATGGCGATTTAAATAACTTCCTTGGCCACCCCAAATTCTCTGTTGATCCTTTTGCTGAAGCTTCAGCAGCTCAGCTTTGAGTCAGTTCTCTGTTTCAGGTGAATGCTCCTTACCTCTGAGGAGCCTTCCATTTTTCATTTCTACTCCTAGCTCTATGCTTGGTGTTTTTGTCATTTCCTTACTGTTCCCAATTGTTACACCATTCTTTTTTCCCAGATGGCCATTTTTAGCTGTGTTTGCAAAAGGAACCAGTTTTCCCTCCTCCAGAAAGTCCTGGCAGACTGCAGCAGCTGGGAAAAGGCAGGCATTCCCTGTTCTACTCTGTTGCCTCATCACAGTCCTTTCCAAGGAAACTGGTAGTGAACAGATCAAGTCATTGTACAGTACACTGAAATTAGTCTGTCTCATATCCGCAGTTTAATTCTCTTTACATAGTGAATAAAAGTAGCAGAAGGTCTCCTATATTCTAGCTGAGTGCTCTGATCACTGAGTCTAAATGCTCAAGGGAGGAGACTATGGTTTCATTAAAAATGACTGCTTTCAGTCCCTCCTGTTGTAAAGTTCAGAACTTCAAAGGGAGGAATTCCCTACAATAAAAATGCCTCATTTTCCTAGTGAATATGGTTTCAAACTTCTGTCATCTCTCTTTTGACTAGCTGATGCAGTAAATTTAAGAAAAAAAGAAAATGTTTGAAACAGGGAGTTTGTCACACCCAACTAATTTTAACTCCCTCATAGTATCTACTAAGTAATTTAGTCTAAATCAGTAGATTACAATAAGCCACATACACTCAACTGAAATAAATGCCATATACATATTACTGTACAGATGTAGAATAGTTCATAAGATGAACCATACAATGGAAAAATCAGGCACGCTAAGGCTTTGCATAGACAAGATGGACTAAGCTTATATAGCAAATATAATATCTAGGATTTTTAGTTTTTAGGATGCCATATTAGAACTAAGAGCTGATATCTTTAGTAGTCTATTTACCTTCAGGGGCCTAATGTGATGTGCTGTGAACAACAGCATGTACTGCATTAGTACAGTCATCAGCCACAGACAGCATGAAGTGAGAGGAAAGTCTTGCTTATCAAACCCAATTTGCTTTTATGAGAAGGTAACCCACCCACTTGATTCAATCTGCTTGCATTTCAGTAAAGCTTTCAATACTGTCTCTCACAGTATCCTTCCAGACAAAATGTCTGGCATTAGCTGGATAAAAACATCACGAGATGGGTGAGCAGCTGGCTCATGGGCAGGGCATAAAGGATTGTATTGAATGGGTTGACATCAGATTGGTGATTTGTCACTTGTGGGGTCTGCAGGGCTCCAGTTTAGGGATACTAAGCAAGTTCACAGACAGTACAAAACTGAGAGGAGCTCTTGACTCCCTTGAGGGCAGTGAAGCCCTGCAGAGAGACATCAGCAAATTACAGGGCTGGGCAATTGCCAGGCATATGAAGTCCAACAACGGAAAGTGCCAGATACTGAACCTGGGATGGGGCAATCCTGGTTATATGGACAAACTGGAGAATGAGATGCTGGAAAGCAGCACTGCGGAAAGGAGCCTGGGGGTCAGAATTTTGTTTCCTAAAATAATATTTTCTAAACTAAATGCTCTATCAGCTCTCATCTAGAAACGTATCAGTGTTCATTCCAAATCACCTGCAAAAAAAAGATTTATTATCCATTCTAATAACTTAATACAAGAACAGCTATATACATTCCCACTGACTCTGATATTGATAGATTAATAAACACAGAGGGCACACACATGAGAATGTACTCTCTTACTGTAATACTAATTTATTGGTGATGGAGGTTCAGGGATGAGCAATTGGCTTCTCCCCATCTCTTGAGAGTAGACTATCTAAACTCTCCAAATGTAAAAATATCTCTTGACTTGTATCAAAAATGAAAATGTTTCTCATCAAAAATGAATACTGTTTCTCATTCCTTTAGCACTGAGTTGTTGTTTTCTCAATAAAGAGGTATCACACATGCAAATTCCTGAGACACTTACATTTTATTGTTTTCCTGGTAGACCCTAAAGCAATAGAAACTTGATTTAATGTTGATAAGAATTCCTTCATGTTAGTTAGCTGACTTTTAATATCACTTGGAGGCCACAACATGGTCCGCCATCACTTTAGTCACATACTAAATGCATAATAAGAAAAATAATATCTAGAGAAAGGAAAAAAAATCCTAAATCAACAAAGGCCAAGGCAGCAGTGAAGTGTGCAAGTTAATTTATGCTTTAGAGTTTTGTGCAGATTGGTTTAAATATGACTTGCATAGAGCTCTACTTGGAAAAAGTAGAGAAAAAAAACAGGGAGGAGAATAGTGCAATGGAATTTTAAATTATTCCTGGAAACCTACAAATTATTTTATTTACCAAAATTCCGAGAAACATTCAATCTACTTTATAACCTAGAAGTTCTTTGCTCATTTTACAGTTTCATTCTTTTTCTCCTGTCTTTTTTTTTTTTTTGTTTTCCTTACTTTATTTTGAAATAATTAGAAATCATAACATTATTCCATTCTTCAGGAAGAGATCAGCAAGAAAGGGACAACCTTGCTTCTTAAGAAATTGACATTGACAAACTAGTTTCAGCGCTTATTCTCTTGGATATGCCTTTGCCCCTTGGCTGTTTTCCCAAAGTGTTTGAAACAGCTGTTCCTGTTTGAAGACCTTGCTGTATGTATTTATTTGAGGGAGTTTGCTACTTCAGTTGATTCGTGTCTTTGCTATAAGAATGGAGGCCGTTTACTGCTCCTGAGTTTATGGGCAAGGTTCAGAAGAGTTTACAGTGGGGAATAGGTAGTATTCCCTACACCCAAGACAAGACACTGGTCCTTGAACTTTGCAAAATATATTTGGAGCCTGAGCTTCATAACTTGAAAGGAAGGAGAAAAAGGATCTGTGATAGCCTGTAATTAAATATTTTAAAAGGATGTTTCATCTATAATGAATTGGGTAACATTCTAGCTGCCTTGGTTACTCATTAGGTGATCTGCCATGCTCTGTTCTGTGATATCCTTCTGAATAATCTTATTAAGACATTTATGCTGTACTGCTTTTAATCTTAGCAATCTGCTAGAAGTAGATTGGGTACTATTTAGTGGATGAGACTTTGAGTCTAAAAATACATTATTTTCTTAAATGAAAGGAAATTACTTATTTTCTTATGTAATCCTATATCTTTTAAATGCAGTTTCAACACTTATATTTTAACATCTCTGCTGATAATTCTAATTTTAAACAGAGGACTAATGCATCTAGTTTTATGAAGCTCTCATAATTATATATTAAGACTTATTGAAAAATTAAGCTCATTTTTAATAATTATAACTCTGAGGATGGGTTGTGGGGCCTCCCTCTTGGATACTTCACAATAGCTTAATTCCATGGTTTCCACTTGGAAATATATACATAAATGGCTTTTTTTTCCCTAAAGTCTCTAACTTAAAATTGTATTTGCTTTAATTATGTAAAAAAACCCCTCTTTTTCATATAATAGGATGGTAATATAAATACTTCTTATCCATGGTATCTACTTACTAAATCTATATTTTTGTGTTTTTTTTTTTTTTTGGGGGGGGGGGGTGGGGCTGTTAGAACATTTTCTCTAATTGCTTCAATATTTTATGTAGGTTTGCCTTAGCTCATCTGTTACCATTTCCCAGATGTAATGCTAATTAACCTTCTCCTAATAATCCCTTTAGAAAATTCCCATTGTGGGCACTCATGGGTGGCAAAGTCTGGTTTATCATTCAACTCAATATAACTTTTTAATTTCATCCTTAATTTCATCTACCACCAAGGGATTAAATTAAAATTATTAAACTGTCTGTCAATTAACAGGAATGTTTGAATATTTGTCTTGCACCCAAACTGATAGGTATATGCTCTGATTAAATGATTGTTCTTCATGCTGGACTGATGCATTGTGTTGGGACAGCTCATTTGTAAGTCAACACACTTTGAAATCTTGTCCATGGTGGGTCCATGCCCCAGTAAGCACAGTGGTATCCATTTTCTAGTTTAGTTTCAGGGACACTTATTTCCATGCTACTTGCATTGAACTATCATATCCATATTGGAAACTAGAAAGTCCAAGAGTATAGAGTATAATTTTTGAGAATTTTTTTCTCTCATCTCATAACTGCAACTTGTCTCAGGTTTACCCTGTACTCATTTTGTCTTGAAAATATTTGTGTGACACTTTTACTCTTATTGCTTATTGTTACTACAGTATATGAAATAGATTATCAAAGGATCTTTACTATTTTATGCAAAACATAAACAAATGGAAATAGGCTTTGTAATATTCTTAAAAAACAAAGAAAAGAGAAGGTCAGTCACAGATGTTTCACGCAGAACAACATTATTCCTTTTCTACTAAAAATGTGGAATGGTGACAGGTTTCAAAATCATGGTCTGATTTTGGTGTCACTGTAGCTTAACTGTAGTTTAAGTGTTAAAGTTTTAGTGTTTAAGTTGCTGTGTAGGGAAAAGGATTTTAGGTGACTAAAACTGCAGCAATTGCAGTACATCCATTGTGTAGCAGGGGTTTTTTAAAATTAATTTTCATCTGATGATTACTGCGTCTTAACTGAAAGTCAATGCCTGGCAGACAGCACATGGTTGCAATGCAATTAGAATCACTGTGCATAAACAGCTACTACAGCAAGACTTTAAGTCAAACTTTTTTCTTCATTTTTCTTTCCTGATGTCATATTCAAAACTATAGCTGTACTCTGTATTTTAGAAGTTGATTTGTTCAACATATCCACAGACTTTGATTGTAAAATCAAATCAGCATTGCAATCCTCCAGTGTCTGACAGAAGAAAAATATCCAAAAAGCAATCAAACTGAGATCTTTATATGTGCCAGTACTCTGATTCAAATATTAAAGAGGGCGAGAGAATACTTAATCGGCGTTGGTCTTGTCACCGAGGAAAACAAAGTGAAATACAAACTTCCTATGATAGATGTGAAAAAGGGCTGGGGATTTGTTGAAAGAAGTTGCTTAAAACAATTTTAGCAGCATAGTCAGCCTTACTAACAACATTTGAACAGGGAAATATTTCTTTGTTCATATGCTGAACTAATTTCCTCTGTGTTTTAAATATATTTCTCAGTCATGATGGGTTTAAGAAGAGGTAGGCAGTTTCTATTCCTAAAGTTCTATTTTAGGTCGCACTTTCACATTCTGAACAGGATACTCTCACAGCAGTGGAGGTTTCTTCCAAGGTTCGGTCTAACTGTTCTCCCACCAGAGATACCAATTCCAGTCCACCCACTGCGCCCTAATACTGGCACACAGCATAGACCCACTAACAACAGTTCCACCCCAGGCCTGACTTCTCCACTGTGCCAGGCCTCTGTGTATCACTATTTTTCCCAAGGGGGTTTCTCTTTTCACTGTTTTATTGTTTTATTCAGATGGTTCTCCTAAACCAGCAACAGCCTTGTTGCTCACATTGCACAGGTTGGTCGCTTTAACTTTCATGCCCACAGCAGCAACTTGTCCCTTGAAACTCTCACACCCATAATCACTCCAGCAACTGCCCAAGACTCCCTGCTCCCTCTGATAACCAGCTCTTTCTGTGGCCTCACCTTCAGAGACCCACTTTCCCCTCTCTGTCTCCCAGCTCAGTTTATCTTCTTTCTGGCTAGCCTGGGCTACCCTGCAGGAACACTCACCCTCACTTGCACAACCCCTCCTGCTCCTGTCACTGACACCACTAATACATGGTTCTGCCCCCAGGTCTCGTCTCCTGCTGCTGAAACCCCCATATATGTTCATGCTCCCCAAACAGAATCCACCCCCACCCAGGAAAATTATTAGAAATGGATTTTAATAAGAGGATACAGCAGCTTGTGCTGATCAGGTCCAGGCATATCCAGTTTTACCCAGCACCCGACTGTTTATAGATAGCTGTGCCCCTTTATTACCTTTATCTCTCCATTTCCTCATTCTTGTTTCTTTCCAAATGCCCTAGGTATGACCCTTTGCCTTTGATTCCTCCCCTCCCAAAATAAACCTTGTGCAAAGGTAATTTAGATTGACAGCATAAGCACTTAGTATGTGCTTAAATTGCATGCATAGAGAGAGATAGAACTCCCAATACAATTTATTTAATTTATTCTGAGAGGACAACAGAAATGGATAACTGTGTTTTTGAAGGGAAGTGGAGGGAGGCAGATCCCATCTACCGAAGTCATTAACATGAAAGCTTCCACAACTTAAGGGCATTTACATGCAACCCTATGCATGGATCTTTTAGTTTTGCTCCACCCATAGACTAATATTTTTGTGTGACTATGTAGGTTCTATTTGTCCATTCCATTTTGAAACAGAGATGGTGTGTTCCCTAAGGACTCTTCTTCCTCAGATACTCAAAGCCAAATCTGTCATTGATTCCTTATGTTCTTAACTTTTTTTTTTTTTTTTTGTGAAGGAATTAATGAAGCAGGAAGAAATATTAACAGAGAATATTACAGAATGAAAGAATAACAGAATCAGCTAAGTTGAAAAAGACTTCTGAGATAATTGAGCCCAACCTAGCACCATCTTGCCAACACCACCATGGCACTGAGTTCCACATCCAGTCTTTTCTTAAACACCTCCAGGGACAGTGACTCCTCCCATTGCAAAGCCCAGTCATCTTTTCTGTGAAGAGCTTCTTCCTAATGTCCAATCTAAAGTTCCACTGGCACTGTTTGAGACTGTCTCCTCTTACCTGTCACTGGTTGCCTGGGAGAAGAGACTGACCCCCACCAGGCTACACCCTCCTTTCAGGCAGTTGTAGAAAGTGATCCAGAGCCTCCTTCTCTCCAGGCTAAACAACCCCAGCTCCCACAGCAACTTCTCATAGGTTTTGTGTTCCAGACACTTCACCAGCCTTGTGCCCTTCCTTGGACATGCTCCAGCATCTCAGCATCTTTCCTAAACTGAAGGGGCCCAGAATTGGACATGGTATTCAAGGTGTGTCTTCACTAGTGCCAAGTACTAGTGAATTACTCCCAGTCCTGCTGGCCACGTTATTCTTGATACAGGCCCAGTTGCCAATGGTCTTCTTGACCATGTGGGCACATGCTGGCTCGTGTTCAGCACACCGTTAGTACCCCTACGTCCTTTTCTTTCTTGCCACTCTCCAGCCACTCTGTTCCCAGCCCATAGTGCTGTGTGGGATTGTCATGACCAAAGTGTGGGACCCAGTGCTTGGTCTCTTTAAATACCATATCATATACCCTTGCTTTTTAAGAAGACACTGAATGAAGATGTTGTAATGCTGTTGGATTCTTCTGTATCTTACTTTCTTGGTTGACAGGAAGATCTGCCTTAAGCATCCTCCACAAGAAATGGAAGATACATGTCTGATTTGCTCCGCCAGTTCAGATATCAAGAGTTATAAAACGTACCTAGATTTAAAGAAACAGTTCACACATTCACTTCCTCTCTTTAAACACCATCAGCTGCTGATGTTATTTTGGAAAATATTCCTTGCCTTGCCTTGCCTTGCTTTGGAGCTCACACCTTCTACAGCAAGAGCTAAGGGAGGGAATAAAGGATTATGACAAAAGGGCAGTTTCCCAAGGTTCTCACTAAGACTGATTCAGTTTTTACGGTAGGAGATTTTTCTTCTCAGTGTTCAATCCATTTAGAGGCCTTTTGCTATGTTTTATATCTGACTATTTTCTTCTTGTTGGCTCCCAGATAAATTTTGAAAATTGTAAAGTTTGAAAGCCTCAGTTGGAAAAAAAAAAGAGCTAGGGGCATGGTTTGAGGACAGCCAAATGGTGTTAAACCTTCACTCCATATGATATTCTCAGGATTTCAACTACAACAGATTGTCAACAGCCACTTGATCTTTAGGAGACTCTTACAGGCTGAAAGCACTGAGGCCAAAGCAAAAACAGACAAGTTCAGTGACTGTAATCTAAAAGCTCATCTAACACTGTAATCCTTCACTAGTAATGTTAAAAATCAGATACACTTGGCTATACCTGTATTTTAACCTTGAATCAGTGGACTGTTCTGTAACAACCCAAAAGGTGTTCCAGAAGATGACCTGCATTGCTGTGAATATTGAGTTTTTCCTCCTTAGGGCTAAACTATGAAGTTTTCTGATACCAGAGTGCCCCCTCCAGTCATTAAGTATCAGTCTGGTGTCAGATATTTTGACACAAAGACTCAAAGCATCTTTTTATTATTAAACTGGCTAAATACTGGATTTGAGTACATAGGGAGATTTTACTGAGAAACCCTTGAAAAAAACAGCTGAGTGTACTTTTGGCAAGACTCACTCTGTTGTTCTGGACTGCTCACTTCCAGAACAATTTTCCCAGTTGGAGAAACAGTACATGTGTGCCACATTCAGTAAGAAATCAAACCAGTACGTGGGCAATATGGAAAATTGAGGGCCAAACTTGAATATGTACTTAAAACAGAATAAAAAGCATAGTTTAGCCCTGGCCTGGTAGACTCTAAGACTTAATTTCTTTTTTATTTCATCACATGACCTTAGTCACTGGGCTATCAGATCTTTTGGTGCATAAAATATTTTAAGGGCACAATTTGTTTTTTTTTAATGGAGATTTGGAATATTTTATGGTTCTGGGTTTTCTTGCAAGTTTCCCATATAATGTGTGACCACATTATTAGGGATATAATATATTTTTAAACCGTTCTTACTGATTGTCCCTATTCATGTACTTTAGACTGGCTTTCAGCAGTCAGGGTGAACTTCAAGCAATTAGTCCAATATGCAACACATTAATTATATAAACTGAAAAAGGCCAAATTTTTTCAGACCAAAAATATATTCAGAAAGAGTTATAGATGTGAGTAAACATATCAATAAATTAAGGGCTGTAAATATTCTAGAACTGCAGCAGTGGTTTGAAAAGCAGGATTTCTAAAACACCCCAAGAAATTTAGAATAAATGCAACAAAAATAGCAATAGCAATCAGGAAGACAAACACAAATGGAGAATTAATACTGTGTAACAAAAAATACTTTTCAGCAGTAACAGCTGGTGACCAAATTAAGATGGCTGGGACTGGGAATTACCTAACACTGCCAAAAATAATTATTCCTGATTTTCCCTTTCCTTCTACCCAGTACAGGCAGAAAATCACATCTCCCAGAAGAAATCAGTCAACCAGTTAAACAAGCCTCATCTCTTTCTCAATACAAATCCCCCAAATGAGCAGCCAGCCTTTAACCTTCTGCTCTCCAGTTACTGCCCTCTTCCCAGTTTCCCTTTTCACCCCTTTTAACAATATTCCAAGCCTCATATATAGGTCAATTCTTGCTGTTGCTTTTGAAAACTGCTAGAAAAGTTCTTTGTCTTTTTTTCTTTGGGGCTTCTGGAGTTACTCCTGCAGTGCAAATAGAACACTGTTAAAGTAAATTCAGCAAGCCAAGAGGTAAATCTGCTTTTAGCTGCAAAGAAGACCAAAAAGGCTGCTTGCTAACCTGCTGAGAATATTTCTCTCTCTCTCTTTTTTTTTTTTTAAGCAAAAGAGACAGAGGCTATAGTTTACAATCCTTTCTGTTCTTTTTTTGACTGAATTCTGATAATGAAGGAATGGGTATTTTTATTTATCTTTTCTTAGGTGTTTTTTATTTAAGAGTTTTCTAATAACAAAATTATGCCAATGACATAGGTCTGCTAATAACCTTACTTACTTACTGACTTTTATTGAATTTAATGGCAGAGGAATCCAAATAGCCTCACAAAGCTCTGCATCTGCAGCAGAGAGGTTAATTGTAATGTAGATAAAACACACTACAGCTTACCCTTATTTAGCTGTTCTAGAGTCTGTGAAAGTTGCTGTCACATGGCAGAAGTACAGCCATATTCTTCCTCTTGATGCTTTCATAGAGGTGACTAGAGTAGGTCCATATGCATTGCTATTTTCTTTCTGTTTGAGATTGAGATTTTCTTTCTTTCTGAGATTGACATTAGGAAAAGCCAACAACTCTGCATCTCTACCCATTGCCCTGCAGTACAAACAATCCAGAGAAGATTCCAAAGGAAGTCAGAAAAGGAGCTTTCTGCAAGCATCTAGTTTAGAGAAGAATACTTACATTAAATGAATAAGTAACCACATTTATTTTTTATGATTTTATTTTGTGTGTTTGAAAAAGGTGACAAATCTGAAATGTAAAAGAAAAAGTCCTAATTCCAATAAAATACAAATATCTGAACTAATAAACAGCACTCAAACATGAGTGTGTGATTAACTTTGGTTAAGACAGTAGGGTCCAGACCTCAAAAAAGTAAAAAGCTACTATTTAAAAGACAGAAGAAGACAAAGACTGTGTTGCTCATAAGCTGTGAAATGAAAGAAGATGCTTGGAAGTGTGATGTGAGCTGACAGACTGCTCCAGGTCTCCACTGTTCTGAGTGCCAGTGCTAAGACATTAGAGAAGACCTATGTTAGTAGAAACTTTTGGTTAAGTAACAGCGTTTCTTAGAATTGTCTTTTTTCTCCTTTTTTTTTTTTTTTTCATTTTCTAAATTATAATACAACTGAAAAAGTAAAAGTAACATTTCCCTCTGACTAGTCACCATTATCAGGATTTCTATTTCTCTTGAAGTCTGTAACTGAACTTTTAATTTTGTTTAGTATTTAAATCACATCCTTCCTAACAGACTGAGCTAACAAGCAATGTTTTCAGCTTTCAAAGTTTGCTTGTATAATATGTTCATGTCAATGGGAGCTTGCTCAAATTAAGTCAGTCCTCTGTAAATTAAATTCTGCACCTTACCTTAAAAGAAGATATCGTTAATGCAGTTTCCCTTTTCTCAGAGGTATCTATACGTTAAATGAGTAGCCTTACAACCATGATCTTCCATACAAGAACTCAAGAATTGAAATTTTATTCTAATTTCCTGTTGCATAAAGAGATATGCATTAGATATTTGCTTTTGCATTCTCATCTTCTTCTTGTCTTTGATCTACAAAACTAAAAAGTCACTATGGTTGGGTTTCTTGCACGGTTTATCTCTGTTCTAAGTATACGCACAAGATAAATATTAAGCAGAAGCTCCAAAAGTCTTCTATGACAACTCTGCAAATGCCACAACCCATAATCAGCATAGTGTGCAATATTTCTAGGCTGCAAATGTCATACAATTCTAAAGGTGATAATTTATTAATCACCATGTTACTCTGTGAAATAATGAAATAAATTATTAGAATTCAATTTTAAATATTGAAAATGAGATGAAAGGCAGATAAAATTAATGAACAAATGAATTGATTAATTAATGAAAAAATTTGTGCCAAACAGGCAGAATTAGAACTCATTTCAGTAGCCTGCCTACTTTGCATTCTCTAATTCATATAGGCTGTATTTCACTTTCAGACTCCCTTATCCTGTATTTTAGACATATTCACTGACAGTATTCACTAATTGTTTTCATTTTATCTTCATGAAAATTTTCATTTCTGTGTTTCTCAAATTCACTGTCTCCTGAGTGTGACCAAAACATGCAACTGCCCATTTTAAAATTAATCCATTTGTCTTACATTTTCTCAAGTATGATTTTTCTCAAGGGTTACATCTCTCCACAATTAAAATGCATGCTTCATTGCTTTTCTCAGTTTTAGTAATTATAAATTCTGCTGAGTATAAAGTGTTGCTAAGATATGTTCACGTAGCAAAAGTAGCCAAGTCTAAGCATAAAAAGGGGTAGGATATAATTCATATTCTCACACTAGCTCCTCTGAAGATAATGGCATTTTTCTCTCTGTTGCTTAACATTACTGTCAGCTGTGGCTTGGTAAATTTTGCAGTCAGAGTACCTGCATTTCAGGGAATTTATTCAAAAGAGAAAGTCTAAATGAAGACATTGATGCATATAAAATATACATGTTGCTTCATTGTTTAAAAATGTTCAGCTTAAATTATTATCACTTCAGTGGCAATTTATGCCTACCTTTAAACATCTAGCTCATTTTTGTCAGATGCTGCACATGTAATAATAGTTTGGCAGCTTCGTGGTTCATAGCTTTTGTGTTTTTCTTTGGTCTTTTATATTAGATAGACCATTCCACAAGGCAGACTGGTCCACCACACATCTATGAATTTGCTGGATCTGAATGTCAGAAAAATACCATAATTTTTCAATAGGATTGAATTTTTATGATTGTACTAAATGAAATAGAGAAGATGATGCCATTATGTTTTAATTGTATATAATCTGGAGTGGAAATATGGTATACACAGTATAAGGTTTTGAACTAATTTTTGGCTTTATTGGAACTATTCATCGTCTTCCTCTGTTAGGGTGAATAACATGAGTGTGTATACAGAGTGCTGCAGAACAGAGTTTGAAAATACCAATGAATTTAGGTAAAATATTTTGGTTTTTTTTTTCTTTTTGTTTTAACTGTTAGATGATGCAGTTATCAGATTTTATTTTCTGATAAAAACATAATGTCTATAATCACACAACATTCTAACATTCTGCCATATGACATACAATGGTTATATTAATTAAATAGCATAATAATTGTATGAACTAACTTTATGCTTCCAGAAAGTTAAATAATATTTGTATAACAGAGAGTCTGTTAAAAGGGCTCATTGCCAGAATTACAAAGGAGTTTAAAAGACTAATCATGCACTGAAAACTGCATAGTTACTCTTGAAATGTATGGCTGTTCATCTCAAGGCAGCCACCCACAGAAGGCTTCTCAAGGTTCAAGAGGAACCTGCTACTGTAGGTTCACTGATGAACACCAAATGAAAGGTTAGCTGAGATAATAAGTAAAGTGTTATGAATAGAAAGGAAGAAAGGAAAATGTGTTATTTATTTAGTATATCAGCTGACACCAAGACAAATAGTTTTATAAATCTGCATGGCACTGAAAAAAAAAGTTGTGCTTTAAAGATAAAGCTAAGAAAGATCTTAGAAAACAAGAAGTTTGTTTGTGTAATCTGCTCATGGTGAAACACAAGGAAATTTTGCAATTTTCCTTATTAAACTAGATTTTTTTTTTAAACTTAGTCTAATAATGAAATAGTGAGGCTGTCTATAATCCTAATTCTTATTAGGTGATTTACAGCTTTGTTAAAAAGAAAAAAAAAATTAAATCAGGGTAACAATTTGAATAGAAATTATGGTTGGATGGAGTAAGACAAAGAGGATAAAACTTGTTTCTACTGATTGTGTTTTAAAAGCAGATTTTTTCAATTTTGTTCATTATCACATTTATATTGTATCATTACAATCAATGCTTGGGAATTTTTCTGTTTACACGACTGGATTCTGAGTAATTTAGAGTTCTATTCAGATTTAAAAATACTGTGATTTTGTACTCTTTGTTCCTATCACTGCACAAAATTGCTAATATGATAGAGCAATATCAGGCTCATTTTACATGAGTAAAGTCAATAATATGCAAGGCTAAACTGATATTTTCAATATTTATCTGTTTTAATGGCTAAAGCACACATATTATGCAAGGAAATATGAGACTATAAGAACAAAGAGGGGATTAGGAGACCTAAAATAGCAATATGCATTTTGCTGAATACTGTGTTATTAAGCCTTAAACATTTCCTTGAGGTAATATATTGTTTTAAAAGAGTTTTTAAAGGCATTTATAAAATTCCAAAGGAAAAGAATTACACCATGCATGCATGCACTCAAGCAGAAAATTGCAGCAATTTCAAAATTATGTTACTTTTTAAATCTATGTACACATCAGTCATAGATAAGCTATCTTATTTACATATAAAAATTAAATTTATAATGTATATTTGAATGATGAGCATAGCCTATGTAGTTAATCTCATTCACCTTTCCAGCTATATGCAATAAATCACACATTCACTGGAAATATAGGATGGAATGATACTTGGCTTCTTTGCTAATGATGATTTCCTGTTTCCAATTTCAAGCTAATATTGAATTGAGCATTGGCAAAATGGTTCATTTTTGACTTAAAAAGAGAGATTGTAGAATTTGAAGTGACTTTGGGCAAAGCTGTTGTGTTTGGAAATAGTTTTATCTTTTCCCACCTTGTAGCCTTACTTGGCTATTGCTTTACCTCAGACTGTAGCTGTTGAATCACTACAGATATATTTGCAACTCATGTGCCACTAGAAGCCAGAACAAACATCATAATCTTTTTGATCTTGATAACAGCTGACCTCTCCTGAGATACTTGAATATGTTTGAAATGCTTCTGGCTAATATAAATCCCAGGGTTTTGTTTTGTTGTTTTTTTTTTTCCTGTCCTTAGAGTATTTTATGTATGTTTATATAATTTTTAACTTCTGGAAAAAATGTGTTCAAATGGAAAGAGCTCCTATAATTTTTTTTTTCTGTGTGTATGTGCCCAAGACTTTCTGAAACAAATTACATATTTGTAAATGGATATTTTAAGGATCTGATATCCTTAAAATATTATGATTGCAACACTGACACTAACTTCTGTTTTAGCATTTAGTTTCCACTTTAGTGCTCAAATAATTCTGTATATCCAAATTCCTGCTTCTACTCAGGTTTATAAGCCTTAGAAATAAAACCATGAGATGTTAATAGAAAGCAAAAAAAAGCAAATGAGTGAATGGGGAAAATACTGGATCAGACATGTGGAAAGTGATAATTATACCTTTGGGGAAAGAAAACCTTATTTGGATTGCAGTACAACAATTTGGAAAAGGAAAAATCTCAAGAAAATGTTACATGCAATCAATTTGTAGAATGTTAAATAAAATTATTTTACTTTACGTCTCATACCAATGCAAAGTTCTTTGCAAACTGTGTAATTATTGCACTTGGGACCAGGATATAAATTATGCAGGAGCACAGCTGAAATTGATCTCACTATTGCCCTCAATTTCTTCCATAATTTCAGAAGAAAGTCATAGAAATATGGATTAGTTTTGGAAATATATTTTATGCAAAAAATTAAACATGTTGAATATCTATAATTATAATCTCTGTTTACCTATATACAGAAATATAATTTCTGCTGAATTCATTCTCTGTAAGTATTAGCAGAGGGATACATAAAGACTTGTAAAACATCTTTATTGAAAAGACTTTGTAGATGAATGTTGAAAAAGATTACTACCTCTCCAATAGTTACCTCTGAGTTCACTTACAATAATGGGTTGTTGGGGTTGATTTCTTTCCTCAGGGAGGTGAGTAGGGAAGGGGAGTGTGTATTGACTTTTACCTACCTCATAGTCTGCTTTAAGTCAAGGAAGGCTGCTAAATCTTTATCACTTGCACGGTGAGTTTCCATTCTGTCTCTCTCATTTGCAGTTGTTCAGGTATATGCTCTGCTGCCTTTTTAATATTCAGTTTGACTTTTCTTGGCAAGGACAAAGTTACAATTCTGTTGCGGGAAACCCTTTGGGGAAAACAAACCCAACAAATCTGATGTAATCTTTTAAGTGTTCTGCAGTGCAACAAACTACAAAGTAACTGAAATGTCTCATTCATATTTTCACCACCTGTTATTTTACAAAATAAAAATACATAATTTACTACCTAAAGCCATTTTTACTGCCAGGGAGGGCAAAAAAGGGAGGCAATGATCTCGATCTCGGTGTATTCCATTACTAAAGCTCACATTTCCTGGTTGGTATTGAACGCTAAGAGCTTAATTGAAGATATTCAAATAGATATAAATTACTCTGAATCTGATGACTGTTGTCCCAAGAAAAAAAAATCACCTATATAATGTAGGAATTTAGTAACCCAAGCAATTTGTGTGATTCCAGAAATATTATCCTGTCCTTCCTTGAAGACAAAAGTGAACCAAGAGATTTAAGTCTCTGCAAAGAAAAGTCTGAAAACTTCTGAGCAGACCTTATCTTTTGTGAGATGGACAGATTCTGATGGTGTTTTTTGGAAAAAAATGGCATAAATTATCTTCAGAAGTTGATTTATAATTATTGATTATGTTTATTATGATTAAAGTTTGCCCACTCTATTACAATGTGACCTATATTTTAATCCCTTTTCTATAAGAAAAAAATAAAAAAACTCCAAACAATTGAAAATATTTGAAAATGTTTGCAATGAAATCATACCTCTACCTTACTCTTCCACTTTGCTTTATTTTATTTATTTATGTGACCTAAACACAAGATTATCAATATTTCTGAAAACTTCAAAGTCACAGGAATTTCCTAGTTACCTAGGAATAACTGTGACTATTCCAGGAAGCTAAGAAATGCTGACTTGAAAGAAATATATGAATATATGAGTGACTGAATAAAGAAAAATCCTATAATAGACTTTCAGAAGACTGAATCAAAGCTTGTTTGTGGTGTTATATTTTAGTTAAATGGTATGCTCTGTCTCATCCCTCGAAAATGTATGGTTTATTCCAAGCCTGTGATCCTCCCCTGCAGTATCCTGTGTCTGTAATCCCATTGGCCCGATCTGTTCCGCACCCACTTTGAATCTCCCTGTTAAGTGTGCCGGGGGGACGGTGCTCTCTTTCTCTCTTAGCTTGCTCTCCTGGCTGGTGCTCTCTCAGCCCCTCTCTCCCCCTCCCCTTTCCTCCCTCACTCCCCTTTTCCCCCCTCTCCCTCAGAAACCATGCTGCCTCCCGGGGGTAGGACCCCCAATAAACCCTCATCTAATTAGTACCCTCAGAAGTGTGGAGTCTCCTTGCCTGCCTGCTGCTACCAGTGAACTCACAGCCTAAGAGGGGCCCCGCCGGGACACCCCCGGGGGGGTCCCCACCCGAAACGCACTGTGACACTTGTTCAAGTCAATATAAAGAATTTAGATGTGCAGAAAGGTGGCCAAAATTTGCTGGCTCTTCTGCTCTTCCAGTGACATGAAATCTAATTATTATACAGAACTCACCATATTTGGCATAAGGAAGGACAAGTACATTACCATATTACTGCTTTTTATACTATGGATTAAGTTCATAGGTCTATGATAATGTTACTAAAAGGTTCAAAATTTTGAAAAATGTAATCATATTTGAAAATAGGTGTTTTATATGAAAATAATAATTTATTTTGATTTTTTGGTGGGTTTTTCTGAGGGTGAATGGATGCGCATTAAAACATGCTACTGGGATCATGTGCATTACTTTGGATTAATAGGATCAGCATATGTTTTAATTTTGGTGGCAGTTGAGTCCTCACACATAATCACAGTTTTCAAATGTAGACAATTATGGTTTTGTCCATTCTTTAAGCCTAAATTGTTATATGAATATGTAGCTGTTTCAGGAGTGCTTGTAATTCCTTCTCACAGGCAAGAACCAAATTACTATACAAACACTTGTGTTAATTGTGATTATGATTAAAACCATTTATAGTTAGAAAGAACAACAAGGGACAATAATGAAATATTATGACAGTTCATAAAACTGACTTTGCAACTTAGGTTGGATGTTGAATTAGTACAAGGAGAAGGAGGAAAAAAGATTATTCTATAAACTTAAGCTGATCATAAAGCAAATGATCATTTTTTCTGTAAGAAAGAATTCTCTGAGAGCAGAAAATACGCAGATCAGTGTATTGAAATAAGATGGTCTCCTACTGAGCCAAACTGATCTTCACAGATACTACACAGACACGTGGTGATAACTTGTTTCGTTTCAGTTTGGGGTTTAGGTTAGAGTTTCTGATCTGTTAGCTAGCTGTGTTCTGTGCACCCCCATGCACCCCCCATGTTTCTTCTTCCCCTGCAGCTGTTCATCCAGGTCCCTGACTGTTGGACCTTCCGCCATCACTCCTGTGACCACTCCCTGTCCTGCCTGGAGAGTTCGGTGCCTGTCACCCCAATCTCCCAACTCCCGTTCGCCCCAGAGCCTGGGGTCTGCCCCGGTGATGTCCCCATTGGGCGTTGTGGTCCACGTCATCGCCACAGCACCTGCCCCATAGGGCGGGAGGGCCCCGGCTCTCCTCACCCTGCCCCCGATATAATCCCACGCTTCGGTGTGCCTGCCAACATTTTCCTCACGTGCCAGCTGGGAGCAGGTCGCGGTGCTTCAGCGCAGCTCCTCGCGGCAATAAAGAACTTTCAGCCCTCCACGCATGGGGAATACGGACGTTCCTTCACTCTTTACTGGTGTCTCTTGCTCACAGTGGCAGGAATCCGCGGCCAACCCTGCCTGGACATCGGCACGGAGCCGAGTCCGGAAACACGCGGCGATCCTGGGTCCCGGAGGGAGGCGGTACTGCTCTAGGTCCCGGAGCTGCCCGGGGACCGGGAAAACACCACGGAATGCCGCAATAATTTAAATTCTTTCTCCATGACATTTCTAAATTAATAATGATCATTTCTCTAATCTCATTAATTGCAGTAAAGATTTTTTATTGTCTTGTTTGCATGTTTGAAACAAGTTAGTGCAAGATAAACTGTGTGGTTTTGTATAAATAACTTTATATTTGGAGATCATTTCTCTGTGTGTATATATATGTATATATCTATATACCACAGAATCACAGAATGGGTAAGGTTGGATGGAATAGCAGTGGATCATCTGGTCCAGCCTCCTGCTCAGGCAGAGTCATCCCAGAGCACATGGCACAGGACTGTTTCCAGATGGATCTTGAATATCTCCACTGAGGGAGACTCCAAACTCTCTCTGGACAATCTGTCCCATTGTATGGTCATCTGCACAGTAAAGACGTTCTTCCTCATGTTCAGGTGGAACTTCCTGTATGTGCTTCAGTTTCTGTCCATTGCCTCTTGTTCACCACAGAGCCACAGCCTGGCTCCATCCTTTTGACATCCTCTCTTTATATATACGTGTAATGCATAATATTTATATAAATATTGCATTCATATGTATGTGTGCAAACATTTTTTTTTCTGTATGTGCTCATCTATCTGTCTGTCTATGTCTCTATGATTCTACCTATCAGGGGATCCTTACACAGCAACTGTATCAATGAATTCGCTTCTGTAATGTAAACCTTTAACAAAGTGAAAAAATTTTTGAGGACTCAACAAAGTGAAAAAAATTTTGAGGACTAAACATTTCAGGAAATGTAAAACTGTTGTAAACAATCTTTCCCAAAACAAAATTGGTTGTTTTTTTCCACAAATCAGAAATTTTTCTCACTTTAATTACAAACATTGATGGGGAGGGAGGGAAGCAGAAAAACCAAAAAAAAATCACCCCACCCAAATTTTGAATGGGTGGGGTTTACACTATACTTTTAAAGTATTTAGTATTTCTAAGCAGATTTATAAAATAGAAGACCAATGCTAAGAACAGTGTTATTATTACAACTGCATCTAATTTTATTTTTTTTTTAGCTTTTCAAGATACTGTTTCCTGGGTCAGTTCGACATAGAAAGAAGTATTAATAGAATTTAGAAAACATTACTTAGTCTGATATTGCACTGCACATCCTTGAAATGAAACTAATGTTTTCAGAAAAAATACAAAAAATCTTGACATTTTATAAATAAAGAAATGTCTTTTATGACAGAACCTTCAACATGTAATTGAAAAAAGAGGGAAGAAATGAAGAAAATATAGTACCCCATCTCTACATATGACTAGCTCTACTATGACTATTCTATATTACAATGATCAGATTTTATCACTGACTGCTAAAGTTACAGTCTACTTTTGGTGTCAATCTGCAGCTGAATACTCCAGACAACAGCTTCAATATGTGAAAAAAAGATTTCAGCATTCCATCCATTATTACCGTTGTTTAAATATAATCTGTATTTCCAAAAAAAATCCAAAAAACTTAGCAACAATAATGATAATTAGTATTCCATTCATAAACTCTGCAAAGAAAACACTGGTTTTAGAAAGAAATAAAAAAGGGTTATTTATTCCCCATATCTCCCTGCCCCAAAAAGAAAAGGTATTTAATGTTTGCTTTGTTTCAGTTTATTGATTTTGACTTAATGCAAAGATAAATATGCTGGCAATTTAATTTTGGTACTCATCACATGATTTAGTAATCTAGATTGTGTTTATTCAAATTCTATTTCAAGAAAGATGAGGAAAGAAGGAAGGAAGGAAGGAAGGAAGGAAGGAAGGAAGGAAGGAAGGAAGGAAGGAAGGAAGGAAGGAAGGAAGGAAGGAAGGAAGGAAGGAAGGAAGGAAGGAAGGAAGGAAGGAAGGAAGGAAGGAAGGAAGGAAGGAAGGAAGGAAGGAAGGAAGGAAGGAAGGAAGGAAGGAAGGAAGGAAGGAAGGAAGGAAGGAAGGAAGGAAGGAAGGAAGGAAGGAAGGAAGGAAGGAAGGAAGGAAGGAAGGAAGGAAGGAAGGAAGGAAGGAAGGAAGGAAGGAAGGAAGGAAGGAAGGAAGGAAGGAAAAGAGAGAAAGAGAAAGAGAAAGAGAAAGAGAAAGAGAAAGAGAAAGAGAAAGAGAAAGAGAAAGAGAAAAACCATGACTACTGTGGTTCTCTTTCTGGCACTGTGGTAGAATCCTGCTTTGGATTCTACCTTTTGGATGGGAATGTGGTTAATGAAATACAGGTGTTCATTATGATTTGAGATTACTTGGGATGGAATCTGAGGTATCTGTGAGTGATTAGCACTTATGACCTGGGATCTATGGGTGACTATATCTCTGGAAGGGCAGGTAGAGGTTGGCTAAAATTCTCTAGAACATCTGAGGTAACACTAGATGTACATGTCTAAGCATTTCAAGGCCAAAACAGATGCCTGTAAGGTAGCTGGTTACATCAGAAACCATCCATTCTTCTTCTATAAGCAATAAAAAATGGAACACTGGGATGTTCTCATCTCAGATATCTAAACCTATTTCAAAATGTAATCCAAAAGAGGCATCTAAAACTTAATAGCTGACTTTGTCAACTAGAAGTCTTCTGTCAATGCAGTCGGGGAACTTTCTTCATGAGAGGCCAAAGCCCAGTTAAATTGTCCACAAGAAGTTATTAAGAATTTACAAGGATGACCCTGAAGTTGATATATATATTACTGAGGATCTGAACTGTCTTGAGATGTGCAGGCTAGTCCTCTCCAGCCAGCTTTATGCTCAGAGGAGGAAATACCCAGTTTTACATCAAAGCTCATGGGATCTATTTTAGATGCCTTTTAACAGTAAGGTAAGTCCCACCCCTGGCTAAGAGCTGCTTAGTTGGCACTAAAGTCTTGATGATCCTTTGAAGGACTAAGTATTAGACCAAGAAAACGTGTATACAAGTATTTAATTTTTAAGCTCATAATGATTTAAATTAAGTTAAACAATGGCTCGAGGACATTTACTGGATCATGAATAGACTTAATGGCTTATAGGATTAAGGCTACAAGAGAAACTAAAACCAGGATTTCATCAAAGACAGTGGAGAAAAAAAAAAAGAAACTGGGAAAGGACAGAAGGACACTGTTTTTGTTTTGTTTTGGTTTTTTTTTGTTTGTTTGTTTGTTTGTTTGTTTTGTCAAATTAAGGGAAAAAAAAAGAAAAAATAATGTGATACATTTAATGGACTGACATTTGGTTTCATCTGACTTGAAATTCAGCCCAACATTTTTAAGGCACTAGTGCTTACAGAATCTGACCTAAACATTGAATAAGGTGACTCTACAGCTGTTAGTCAGGAGAATTTTGGGGTACATAAACTTTTCACGCTGAAAAATTTAGAAAGGTAGAAGGTCAAGAGAATACAAAATGTTCTCATTTTGTGTGTCAGAAAATTTTATACAAGATTCAATTTTTTATTCAACTAGAAATTTTTAGAACTTAATTAATGAAAACTGTGTTTAGATAGAACAATGTAAAAATAACATGAGCAATATTTTCCTCTTCAGTTACACTGCTGAATTTACTGGGAGGTATTTTCAGTAGGTTAATTGGTAAAACTAAGAGACATGTTCCCTAATACATAGCACAGAAGCCATTATAGAGTAATTTATACAGTAATTATATCTCCAGCTGTGACATAATCCTGCTTTCTTCTACTTATGATATTTACTGGTATGATTGGCTAACCAAAATACTGTCATATATATTCCTATTAAAGCTTCCTAATGTAGAGCTTCCATGTTGGCATCAGCCCATAAAAAGGAGAAATGGAAACAACAACAGAAGCAACCCTCAACCATCCGAATTCCCTCTCACATCTGGTCAGGCAGTATTTTGAAACTGTAAAAATTAGAATGATTAAATAGAATTATAAATCTCTGTCTCTTGAGATATATAAATATAGTCTTACACTCAACACACTTTGGTCTGTTGAAGTATTTCTGTCATTCTTTATCATTACATATGAGAAAAATAATGTTGCCATGCACTAAAACTTTATAAGCTTCTTTAGGCATTCTAGCAAAAGGAGGTTGCTAATCTTTACCTGTAATTACTTTTCACTGAAATATTTCAAAATAATTACATTTATTTATTCATTTATACCTCGTAAATTATCCTGAAGCACTTCTTCTGGAATTTAAATAATTTTCTGTAACAATTTAAATTAAAAGTTGCTTAGTAATGGAAGTAGATTTTCCATAATATATTTTCCAGAATTCAATTTCTCATGCTGTTCTGTCAGAGAATATAGGTGGAATGATTTCCTACATTTTATAGTATTGAAAACACAAACAAAACCAGAAATTGTTTAAAAGAAGTTTGTAATAAGCAGCTCTATTCTCAAATTGGCTTCCCATAAATCTGTATCACTTCAAAGAGGAAAAAGGGATTATTTAATTAAAAAGCATTTATGTGTATTCTTATACAATTTTCTTCAGTAAGATATAACATTTTTTAAAAAATTCTTCTCCTACTACTTTTTCCCATTCTCTCATCTTCTTTCAACAATCTAAATGGATCCTTAATAGTCTAAACAAAGAAAAATCAGTGCATTAAATTTAAAGAACATGACATGGAGATTTCTTTAGAAAGATAATGAAAAAATAATCAGAAAATCATAAGACTTGAGATATATAAAGTGCTGGGCTAGTAGGTGCTTCAAGGATATTGTTCTGTGTGCCTCCAGGATTTAACTCTAGGAATATGTACAAGTTAAAAAGCTCAGAATGTTAAAACACCAAGACTAAATATTTGTTATTGTAATCAGCAATATTTTTTTATCAAATCCATCTACCTTTTTACTTGTTTTGTTGAGTTTTTTTTCCTCTCACAGATAAGATTTGGTTTTAGTTAGAAAAACCATGCAAAGAAAATAACAAGCATTTACTTTCATTTTTAAAGCTGATTCTCTGTTTTTCTTCAAGTAAGCTTCAGAATGGAGGACAAACACAGCAGCACATTTCAAATGGGCAGTGGACTTAATTCTGTCTGATATATTTCTTTCAGTGTAAAACACTTGCTTTTCAAATCTGCTTGGTGGGTTTTAGCACTGAGATTTAGAGTCTTTTCCACAGTGTCTTCAGCAGATCTGCCTATTTAGATAGCATAGGATATAGAAAATCAAATCTGCTCTCTCTAGTTACACTTGACCTTCCTATGTATATGTGAGGAGACAGCAATTACCTTTAAAGCATCTTATTTGGACTTTATCATTACATTTCTTAGTCCAATCCCTCTTTGAAGAAGTTATTAGTCTGATTACAGCCTTGTCTTGATTAGACACTTCTTTACAGTGCCTTCTTTAGAACCATATTGTAAAAAGTAATGAAAAGCCTTTTTTCATGCCTTTGTTTTTAATATAGTGGAAATGAGTTTGGATTAATAGCTTTCTTTTATTCTGCAACTGTTTGATATTATTTGTGATTATATTGCTTACCATGTTTTAATATTCCACTGGCATAGTTGTGAGAGTTTATGTAAAGGATTTCAGGCTACTCCTATGATTCATGAGTCCCTTTAAAGCTTGTGAAGAAAGGTGAACTTGGAAACTGGAAATAAGCTTCTCAATTTTGATGGACTTACCAGTCTGAATTAGGAGACATTTAATGCACGGTTTTCTCAAAGTGAAGTCTGAGTATTCTTCATAGGTGATCTATTTGTATAAAACTAAAACTAAAACAAACAAAACAAAACAAAACAAAACAAAACAAAAACAAAAAAAAAACCCAAACAAACAAAAAAAAAAAACCTGGAACAAACTGGAAAATTGCTTCCAGGGTTTTACAAGAGGGTGAGTTGTCTGTGCTTTGTGCAGTCGAAGGAGGCTGTTTGAATTCCAGAGATACTTCAAAGGGACTGCGGAGGAGCCAGCGCGGTCTCACGCTGACCCCTGCCGGCTGTGCACCACGGACCCTGCGTGGCATTTACGTACAGCTATCGGGAAATGTATGCTACCGGCTTCTTGAGTTTACACAGAAAGAAACGATAGATATTAGATCCCATATCGACACATTGCTAACAAATAATTGAAAGAAGCCAATGTGACAAATATTTTGATCACAAAGGCAAAGCATATGATTGCTTTAAAAAACATTATGAATTAGCCTATTAGAAAATTTATGAGTTAGACTTTGTTCTGTGAGTATCAAAAAGGCTTTGGGACAGCAATTTGCAATGGTCTAAGCTGACTGGTGCATAATCGTATGGCGACATCTAAACAAAGAAAAAGTTAATTTTGTTCTTATGCCATTCTCCTTCTGACTCCTGTTTTCCAGACTATCAAACCTGTTAAAAAAATTACTTCAATTCTAACAAAAATATTATAAATAAAAAATTGCTATATTTTCCTTATTTTTTAACAGCTGTAAACGTTCCTCTGAATCTGTTTCTGCTAGTCCAGTTTTAATGTTTAGTGAAACTAAAGGAGATAGGTGGATTCAAACTAACTGATCATAGAGATTTTATTTAAGACTATGAAGAATCTCAAGTCACTTTTTTCAGTTAGAGGAAAATCTGAGCAAAGCCCAATACTGACCTTGAAAAAAGGGATGAAGGAGAAAATTATATCCCCATTAGCTTTTGCTAACTTTCTGGAAACTTTTAAAATTCACCCCATTTGAAGAGTTGCATACCTTTCAGAAATAAATGTCATACAGAAGAAAAGTGATTGAAATGGATCACTGAATCTTAAGCTATACTGAAAGGGCAATAAGATGTCTGGGATGGGAAAAAAAAAAGGTATAATTAAGGAAATTGGGAAACATTAGAATAATTCTTAAAAAGCCAGTGTTCTCAGGGAAATTTTACTTTAGTTTTGTGTTGTTTTGGGTGGGGTTTTTTTGGGGTTTTTTTGGTCTTTTTTTTTTTTTTTTTTAATCTTGTAATCTTTCTGATTCTCAGAATGACATTTTCTCACCTGGCCTTCCCTTCCTATTTTAATCCACATGGACTTTCTATGTGCTAAAATCTAAAACTATTAACTGTCAAATTTAAAATAGAAAGTCAAATGGAAGTGGATATTTACTCAGTTTTCCTCTAGTTTAAGTCAGCAAATAAACTCTGTATGTGTATGTTTAAGTGAAATCAAGTCCTGCATGAGAAACTTGCCATTGCCCTTATATCTAAAGAATACCTAGAACTTATCTGCCAGTACAATGCTTATCATTTGTTGGTAAACAGATCATAGCTGACTACAGAGAGATAAGGCAGCACCTGAATAAAGATACATTATGGATTCAGTCATATCAGCTGAACACAATTTGAGGCCTTTTGAAAAAAGATAGGAAAAAATGCTTCAGGATAAACTTCTGACAGCAGGAAAAGGTTGATGAGTGGCTTGCAAGAAAGATGAGATTCAAGATTTTGTCCTCTCCTCTTAAGACCTGCTTTTCAGAAAACACCAAGAGTGACTATCAAGTGTTTAATTTATTTTAATACACATGGCAATCATTTCAAACCTAAGAACATTTAGTACATGGTTGTGATTTTGTTGACATTCTACTAAAAGATCCAGGTATTTAGATTATTTACCTTATTTTAAGTATTAATAGCAGAAAATAAAAATGGTTGCACAGAATTTGAATTCTTTTCTGTATGAAAAAGAGCTTTAAGAGCACTTGCTTATGTTTGAGATCCAGGCTCTGTGTCTTCATGTAACAATATAAAATTATGTCCTATAATAATTTCGATGAAGAAAACAAGCCCAGCTCTACAGATGAGGCAACTTCAATCCCAATATAAACACCACCTGAATAGGTAGCATTGATGGGAAAAAAACACCCTAACTATGATTTCTCGGTTAGAATCTGCTACCTGTGTTTCTCCCCAAAGTTACATGGAGATATTTCCTAATGGCACAATCAAGAGCCATTAGCTGGAGAAAAGACTTATATCACAAGAACTTTCACAATACTATTTAAAACCTAATTCCATTTCTTTAATATACAGGAATTTATAGCAGAGAATATTTTCCCTTTTCCTCTGAAAAAAGAATACAAATCCAATTCTTAGAGTCTTTAGACAATTGTTATTAATCATTGTAATCTTCAAAAATTAAGATAATTTTGATTTATTTTCAGTCCCTTTCAGCAGAGAATTATGTTAGAATTCCAAGCTTACAAAGCAATAAATATATGTAGAATCGCAATTTAAGAAGTGTGTCACACTTGACCTGCAATTAGTGGAAGGCTTTGTTTCTCATTGCTTTGTGAAGTTCCAAGCATGGTTTTTGCTTGCTGGCTATCTTTCACAAAATCAACTAAGGGCCAATTCTAAAACTTGCTCTTTACATGAGTACACACAGTTAGATTTTTCTCAGAGGAGTGATAGGGAACCTATGCAAGGGATGCATTTATTGTATTTGGTGTATTACAGCTCTGCAGAGAGGTTTTTTGGCACAAGAGATAGTCAGGATGGGAAAAGAACAATCTCTGACTGTCAGAAGCAAAGTCAATGGCCCCAAAACAAGTTTATTATCATCACACAGGTTATAAAAGTTTCAGAACAGGATCCCACCAGGCCTTCCTTGACTCTTTAGTGAACAGACCACATAATCAGTCTGTGACTGGGGACTAACTAATGTTCCTCCATGAACATATACAGACAAAGGAGTGGTAAGGCAATAACATCTCTTTTGGGTGTCTGAAATATGTGTCTGACTTTTTGACACAATCCTTTAGAGAGCAGCAGAGGAGAAAGAAGACTAAAAGTTATTGTCTCTTAGCTGAGCTTTGCAAGCAGCTGCTTTGTTCTCTTCAACTGTAGCTGACTGTTTGCCAATACATGTGAAAGCATTTGTCAGCAAGAATTAAGCACAATGGTTTTCACATTCACCCTGCAGTAAGGTAAACACAGAAGGGTTTTTGAGAGTTTATTGACATTGCATACAATAGACTCTGACCTCAGGCTTGCAGCCACAAAACTGGTACTGACCATTTATTCTCAAATTTCAGATAAGATGGTCTGATCATAACAAGTAAAATATTTTAATTGGCCTACAGTGCTTCAAGGTTAATAACAACATTATCCTGTTATGATGTTTTACATTGCACTGGAGGATCATGCACAAAATTCCTACTGAGAAAAGTAGTTTGAGAAGAGGAAAAAAATTTAGTTGAAACAAAATCTGAAAGCACATGAAAAAGAATTCATACATTAATGACATATGAATCAATGTGGAAGAAGTGGATTTATACAGTTCCATTAAATCACACAAAGAATGAGGAAGAATGGTTTTTCAGGAGTAGGGAAGACAGGAGTAGGACTACTTACTATTAAGTAAGATTACTTAATTTACTTAATTTTCTTTCTGTTCTGTTGTTGCAAGATTTGGTGGATAGTAACTTGTTGCCAAACTTTAGAAAAGATGGAGAAGCTGTCTGATATCCTGATATTTTTCCAACTGTAAAGTTTTCAGTTAGAATTTACTCCCTTATTTACAACTATTTTAGGCCCTTATTTGCCTAGAGAACTTTGATGTCCGCAGCACAGAGCCTCAGTTCCTCTGTCTAGCACAATGAAAAGGATGTTCTGCATCCCTTTCAACTTGGGTGGGATAGTCATGAAAATTTACAATGGCACAAGCTCTGACAGTAATACTGTACTGACACATTACTCAAACCAATTATCTGGAAAGCCAAAATGAAAGTCACAAAGAATGGAAATTATACTTGTCTTTAAATTTTTAGGCAACTACATTAGTATTAGAAACAGTAATTTACATAGGCATAATTTATCTAACCTTAGAACAAAAGAAACTGCACTAGCATATCCATATGAATACCAGTACATAATTAAGTGAAATTAAAATAATTGTGGTGAAACAGGTAGTGATGAGGACCTGATGTAGAGAGCATATGTTTTTCAAGGGAGTTTATTCTTACTGGCTCCAGAATGGTTTCCTGAGTTGACTGCTTCTTAGTATCTGGCACTACTTTTTACTCTAGGAAGCAATCTAGCTAAGCCACCAAGACCACCCCACAAGGTGTACAAACACATGGATAGTGAGAATGACTGCAAGATTTGCCTCAGAAGTGCACTTCTGAGCCAAACCAAAGTACCAGAATAGTAGTACAGAACCAAAGTACGCATGCTGTATTTCCCACTGGAAAGGTGGGTGATTATGAATTGCTGGAACTAGGTGGAAACTCCTGGATGATCAGGTTTAACTCATGGCTTATATGATATCTTTTACTCAGCGTGACTACAGAAGCTATCTAAACCAGGCATAAATCTGAATCATCTGGCCATTAAGATAAACACCTGCAGTCTTTATGTAAGCAAGGAAAATTAAGATCCTCCAGAAGGTCTTTATGGAGTTATCCTGTCAACCTAACCAGGTTCTTGACAGTTAAGTATCTCTTCTATCTAACTTGAGATGGTACTTTGTGACGATTGTAGTATGGCAAACACATACTTTGCATAATTTAACCTCTTGATTTAGTCTGATAGTCTTGCATGATTTAATTGACAATGTCCTAAATGTGAACTGTAAATATCCTGAATTTTGATTTGCTATATACACACCATAAATATACAAGTAGGTGCACAGCAATATAAAGCATAGGCTATGGGAAACATAAATTTATGAACAAGATGTTTTGAACTTCTAAATTCCAAAATTTGTATAATTTTCTTTGATTTATTTTTACATAAAACATAATCAAGTTAAGACATAAGAGATAGGAAAGTTTTCACTGTTTAGTTTCTTAATGATGATTCCTTTGTATTGTTCTACTGAAGAACACTAAAGGAAAAAAAAAAACAAAAAAGTTGCAAATATCAAAACTAATTAAACACTGCTGCTTTTAAAATAAAATTATTCTCACTTTTATTAACCATTCAGCATAACAAACACTTCCATGTGAAGACCTTTGTTACAACTTTTAAGGTTGCTGCACAACTTCATGTGGGTCAGGAAATTAGTTCAGTGTGTTTATAACAAACACAGTGCGAAGTTGACAAGAATCTTAAATTGTATTATTTCATCATGATAAAATCTAATAATACATAATTATTTTTACTCAATTAATTCACATTTATTTATTACTGGATTAACACAGGGACATTTTGAATAATGAGATTAAATACTAAGAAATTAATCCTCTCATAAACTTTTGCAATTTCCTTAGAGATATATTTGTTGAGCTTTCTTTTTTCTTGACTGCAGAAAATGTAAGTACCTTTAAAATTAGAGAAATATTCCAAAAATTCTATTTTATAAATGTATAGTCTGTATCTTTATGGGTATATGGGTACTGCTCAAACACCTCACCTCTTGAGAAAAATGCAATAACATAGCTAAAGAAAGTAAAATATATTTTCAAATATTTTTATTAGATCACTCATCCTTAAAATCAATAATTAATGTATAGTTTCCCCCTCACTTTACCACAGAAATTCATGCAATAAATTTTGCTTCCCGAAACAGGTGATAGAGTAGTTTGGGGTTTTTTTTTTTGGGTTTGGTTTTTTTTTTTTTTTGGTTATTTTGTTTGTTTGTTTGTGACTTTTATTTTTCCTCTATATATGGCTAAAACTTGCATGTATATTTGGGAATGTAGAAAAATGCCTGCCTTGAACTGGGCATTTTTAATGGCTGGGCACAGATTCGGCCCAGAACAACAGCAGCAACAGAAACAGATAATTTAATTAATTTAATTGAGAACAGAAATTTGAAGCAGATTTTCTGCTATTTCACCTGTTTTCTCCCCCTCTCTTTTTTTAATATAATTTTATTTTTAAAAAGTATTTATTTATTTATGTACTTATTATTTTTTCATATTGTTTTATTTCAAAAAAGAAAAAAAATCATCTTGTACTTGGAGGAGGCATGTACTTCCAGTCCACTGTGTCTTATGCTTCACCTTCCTGATCCTTACACATCCGACATTGATTTGAACATTTGGTGATTATGAAATAAACCCATATGTTTCTTCTTTGCAACATCCAGTCCAATGACCTTATCTATAGTATCTGCAGGCTGTCATTGCCTTATGGATCTTTGAAAGAATTTTTTAAGGCCACACTTACACTGCTCAGCAGAGAAAAAATAAAGAGTTTCCAAGTTACTGCAGAACTACACTCAAAATCTTGTTTGTAGACAGAGAAAAAGCACACCTTATATATGAAAGCTAATAGTATAGTGTTGGAATATTTGGAATCATAGAAGCTGGTTTCACCAAGACCAAACTGTACTTGACTAATTTTGTGATCTTCTATAATGAACTGACTGCATCACTGGGCAAGGGAAGGGCTACAGATGTCATCTACCCAGACTTATGTAAGGCTTTTGACATAGTCCTACACAGCTGGCATCCAAATTAGAGATATTTGAGTTTGATAGTTGGGCTTTTGAATGAATAAGGAATGTTCATGTCTAAAAAGTTGTAGTCATTGCTCAGTATCCAAGTCAAAACCATTAATGAGTGGTGTCTGTCAAGATTTCCTTCAAAGACCAATATTATTTAATACCTTCATCAATGACAATGGAAGGGATTCAGTGAATCCTCAGCAAGTTTGCAGATGGCACCATGGTACAATAGAGGGAAGGGATGTCATGCAGAAGGCACTTGACAGGCTTCAGAAATGGTCCCAAGTGAAAGTCACAACGTTCAACAAGGCCAAGTTCAAGCACCTGGAATAAGGAAAACTCCAGTATCAGTACAGACTGAGAAACAAATGGATTCAGAGTATTCTTACAGAGAAGAACATGGGATGAACAAAAATACGGTCACAAGACAGCAATATGTATATGCAGGCTAGTAAGCTGAGCTTCATTTTAAAAAGTATGGACAGCAGATTGAGGGAAGTGATTCTCCCTTTCTACTCTGTACTTGTGAGACCTCACCTGGATGCTGGGTTAAGCTTTGGGGTCCCCAGTACAAGATATTGAATATAACCTTAAAGCAGGTCCAGAGAAGCATCTCAGAAATAAAACTATTCCATTCATTCCAATCCATTCCACCTATGAATTTTTAATGTTTCCAAGGTTCATTAATGACCAAGAGTTTTATTTCAGGTTTATAATGTGGCCTAGCTAAAATTTACACACTCAATACCCATTTTAGTAACCAAGACCTTTGTTGCACTAAGATTTACTTAATTTGTACTAAAATTCTCTATTTGCAAAATGGGGAAAAGAGCACTCCCTTATCTTCTTAAAATATCATGAAGGAACATTGACCATACTGGTGTCTGAAAAGTTGTTCATTTCATGATGAAATTATGAATAAAAATATATAGATGGATACTGAATAGTTTAAGACTGCTTCTATTCTATTAAGTCTTCTCCTCAAGTTCTTCTTATTATAGTATCTCTATTGCCTAGAGATTTACTGCTTAGCTTTCATAGCAGCTAACAGAAATTATGTCATGCATTTTTTCAGACCAGTTTTGTAAATTCACTGAATAATTCTCAAAGACATTTACAGAGGGAGTCCAGTGTATTTATAAAAGAAAATAAACAAAACACAAATCCCCCAAATAATTTTAACTATGTTTGCAGAAGTGTTCAGACAATCGGGACAAATTTAATGAAGAAAATATTTCTTGTCAAGCCAATAGATCAACTAATTATATCACAGAAACTCTTTTAGATACTTGATGTCTCAAGTTGTTGTAGGAAGGGCTTTGATAGTAAGAAAAAGGCTTTTTATTTTCAAGTCTAAAATGTCTTTGAATCTAACCATTCTCAGCAATTGGAGCTTAAATCAATATGGAGTTTTTTGATATTATAGAATGTGGGTAGAATGAACTGCCAAATAAATGATGTTTGAAGAATACTCTTGTGTTTATCTACACTCTGCTTTTCTGTCAATGAGAGCCTTGAAAGGAAAAGGGATCAGTCTATGACAGCTGGTAAAGATTTTCCATAATTTTTTAACACATAAGACCCCTTCTTTGAATTTCAACCAACTAATTCAATTTATGCTGGCAGTCTCAGACACCCTTGTGCCTCTGAGAGAATATTTTTCTTGATGACTGACATTTGGTCTGTTCAAAAGAGCAAGACCTCAGCTGAAAGAGAATGGGTTTTGAGAGCTATTATGAGAACTATCTACACAATACCTGTTGAGAGTTCTATAATCTCAGTATATTTAAAAGGGTATTTTTGAAATTTTTGTGATAAAAATCACTAATTTATGGTATTAAAATTAATTAACTTTATTATTAGAATTAATGCATCTCCTGCACGTATAATTTTTGGATAATAACAAGTTCAGAGTTTCCTTGTAATCCTTTTCTTGCTAGATCATATGAAGAGAATGTCTTAGTTTCCGTTCATATTAAATTACTTCAATTCTGTCAGCGTTCAACACACTTGGTAATTTATACCTTTGCTCTTCAAAGAAATATCATCCAATTATTATCAACAGGATGACTCAGCTGGGGAAAAGTAAGCACCAAGTTTATAGATCTGAAACTAAAGCCCTTATTCTGCAATGGTAATTGCAAATGCTGGCTTTCATTCATTTTAATTAGAGTTCCCAAAAGCAAAAAAAAAAAAAAAAAAAAAAAAATCCAGAAAGAACTTATTAGAGTAATGCAGTGAAGTCTTCCAGCATACATTCCAGAATTCATTTTGTCCTATGAAATGGCAACATGGAACATGACATTTTTCATAACCTACAAAATCAGCTTAGGTTACACATATGTAGAAGCAGTTTAGACATATGTTCAATAAATAGAAGAAATACTGACCAAATCAATAGTAGTTTATGTAATAGAGCATGCAAATATTTATACATGGCTTCAAAAATATCTTCTGGTTCAGATGTGACATTGAATCTATTAGAGAATAACTTTTTTTTTGTAGGAACTGAATCCCAGGTGGGAAATACTGCGAGTTGAAACAGCACTGCATAATAGTAATGAATCATATTTGCCAGCCCCAAGGCAACATTTCAGAAACTTTAAATGTCTCCATATTGTACTGGAGACCCTCGTATTAACTGAGGGTAATACTGAACTGTAACTGAACTGAGTTTGAAGTATCAAATTTATGGTTAAAATTGATGGAGAAATAAGACTCAATTTTACACTCAAAATTTAGGACGATTAACAGCAACTCAATTTTCCTCAATTTTCAAATTGGCATGTTTGTCACATTCAGAGACTAAATTCAGTACTCAGAGTGTAAAAAAGAAAAAAAAGCTGTTTACAAATACTGTTGTTATTTTTTCTGCTTGTTCTCTACAGCAGCTTACACAGTGTGCAGATGCTTCAAGAAAATGTGTTTGAAGACAGTACTTAAATAAATGTGCAGAAAATTTGGAAGTCTAACTTCACGATAGAAATAGAAATAATAGAAATAGAAATAGAAATATATTTATAAATATAAAAATATATATATATCTATATATATTAATCTAAATTTAGATGCTTCCAGTGAAATTTTTTAAATGCCATAACTTAAGTGCATACATAATTTATGTGTTCATGTCTATATAATTTAGATTTTAAAGCAAATATAAGGTTATAAAAATACATATGTTATACTTAATTTGATTTTATCATCCATATTTGCTTACTCATTTATTTCTTACAGTCTTCTTTGAAGATCTAATAGATTTAAAGTTTTTCACCTTTGTCTTAAGCATCTTGCAAGAGATGCAATCCTTCACTTGCCGTTTTTACTGTAGACACTAATAAAAAAAAAATCCAGGTAAATTATATAAAGTTCTGTAATGATGGATTTAATATCTGGCATCTTCATGTGAGGCAAAATGTTTCTATGTGTTCCATAGGGAAAGATGGCACTTATTTCACAGCACAAAGTAAAATTAGAGAATCACAGAATTGCTGAGGTTAAAAGGCCTCTGGAGCTCATCTGGTCCAACCCACTGGCTCAAGCACAGTCACCATACCCAGACAGCTTTAGAGTATCTCCAAGGATGGAGAATCCACCACATCTTTTTTTACTGTCACAGTGATAGAAATATTTCCTTATATTCAGGCAGAGCTTCCTGTGTTTCAGTCTCTGTCCATTAATTTCTGTCTTAACAATGGGGGCCACTGGAAAGAGGTTATTTTGATCTCCTTTACACTCTCCTGTTGATGAGATCCTCATGAGCTTTCTCTTCTCCAGGCTAAAGAATCTCAGCTCTGTCAGTCTTTCCTCATAGGAAAGACTTTGCACTTACTTTCTTTTCCTAACTACATAAGGTTTCTATCAGCTCATTTTCTATTTTTTTTTACAGATGTCTTTAAAAGGCTTTTGTATTGGTAATTATTTAAAGAGAAGCTTGCTGGTTTCCTCTTTTAAGTTATTTAGTAAGCAGGAGAAAATAATATTAGGAATTTATAAAAGTTTTTGACATCTTTGTGTTAACAAAAAAACATGCATAGTTTCACCACATGTCAGTATGGCAGTTACAGATGCACGTCAGTACAATCTTCATAGCATGACAAAGCATTCTATATTTTCGTTAAATCAACGGAGACCTATATGATGAGTAAGTAAAAAATAATATACTAAATGCAAGTGGAATTTAATCATTGCAAAGCAGAAGTCTGGGAACCAATACAAGAAAATTTTAAGCTCAAGTAAAGTGTTGAAGAATCATTCAAAAGAGAGAAAGAGAAGAATGCCTAGCTCACAGATGTCATCTATTATTGTTTGTGTACTTCCTATCTTGGATTGCTTCAGGGTCAGCTCGGCACAAGTGATAAGTTAGCTCAGGCAACTGAGAGCCAGTAAATCACTGAGGTTCGGTAGGACTTATTCAACAGAACAAATTGGGTCTCAGGAAAAACATTTGAATGGAAAACAACATTACTGGAAAAGTCATTAAGTTGTGACTTAAATCCATAAGAACTCGGTGAAAGAAAGATGGTGTTGAATGTGTAATTGAGAGATGTTTCAATTAAAATTCACATGTTGTTTTTGTAAACAATTGAAAACATTTTGGGATCAAGTCGAAATAATAGGAACTGTACAGAGATACAAAGTTTTCAGCATTCAGTCTTCATAATACTAACAAACTCCTAGGTATGAGACTTGGGAGAACTTTTCTTCTGTGTTAGGCAAAAGAGAACCATTGGTATCTTCTGGTTTTCACTATAACATGGTGTGGTGTGTTAACTTGGCTGGCAGCAAAGTCTCCATCATGTGGCTCTTTCGCTGTCTGTCCACAGCAGAACATGGGGAGGAAATACAATGAAGCAGCTCTTGCACTGAAGCAGCTCTTGTGCTGAGAAAAAGACACAGAGAGCCCTTACCAAATACAGTCATAGGAAAAACAGACTATCTATGGAAGATGTATTAATTTATTGCCAATTAAAAATAGAGTAACATAGTGAGAAAAAACTCCAACTCCCTAGTACCCTCCTGTCCTTCTGAGGCTCAATTTACCTCCGATTCTTCTACCTCCTACTCCCTGCACAGATGGCAAATGGGGGTTGCGATCAAATCATAATGTTTTGTGACTGCTACTTCTTCATCATGTTGTTACTCCTGCTTCTGCATGGAGCCCCTCCCATTCACAAACTGCTCTAGTGTGGGTCCTTCCTACAAGGTAGAGTCCTTCAGGAACACACTACTCCAGCATGGACCTGCAGCATCACAGGTCCAGCCAGGAGTCACGCTCCACCATGGGCTTCTTTTTCCAAAGGCCATAGCTCTTGCCAGGCTCCTCCTTCAGCATGGGCTTTCCATGAACTAGACCTTCCCTCAGAGCATATCTATCTGCTCATGCATGCCCTGCAGGGGGGATATCTGTTCCACCATGGACCTCCATGGGCTGCAATGTGGCAACCAGGTTCAACACAGGCTGTCCGCAGGGGAATCTGCACTCTGGCACCAGAAGCACCTCCTTCCTCTCCTTCACTTACAGCTGTTTCTCGCATATTCTCACTCCTCTCTTCTTGCTGCTCTTGCACATTATATTTTACCCTTTCTTTCTTTAATACGTTAATCTGCAGGTGGTCCCTGCATCAGGGATAGACTCAGTTTTGGCCAGTAGCAGGCCCATCTTAGAGTTGTCTGGAACTGTGTCTGTCTGACATGGGGGTAGCATCTTGTGTCTCCTCACAGAAACCAACCATGCAGTCCCTCTGCTACCAAAACCTCACCACAAAAACTGAATAAAAATGTAAAATCTGAAGTAAACCTCGAAGTATTCCATTCCAGTTCTAAGCTGGTCATTATAGGCTGAGCAAGATGGTATTTTTAATTCTGATCCCTATTACACTCATGTGACTGGTGAAAGGGATAAATATTTCACAGATGTCAAAAATAACAACACATTTTCAAGAAATTACCTTAGGATTTATTTATTTATATATATATATGCATATATATATACTCCTTAATTTATATATTTTTTAACAACCTATATATCTACATGCACACAGATCCATGGGACAATTTTAATCTCTGTAATTCAAATGTAGATCTAATTTTGTTGATTATCCAAGTGTTTTAGTGGCACAATTTCCAGAGTGAAGATTTACCCTAAAAGAAAGGTTTGTCTGTCTTTAAGACAAGATAGACATCCTCATTCTGAATTTTCTCAATGAGAGAAAATGAAGAAAGAGCTTAAAAATACCTCAGATCCTTGCATTTAATCCTTAGAAATAATGGATCCTAACAAATACCTATGCAGATTAGTAGTATGCAAAAAAACTTTCTATTTACATGATATTTTGACATCCTTAAAGGTGAAATTCTAAAACTTAATGTAGGTATCTTCAAGGACAATAAATCTCAGTTGATATACTTAGGTATACTGGAGAGTAACCCTAAAATGCTAAAGAATCTAGAGGTTGAATTATGAGATTATTAGAAGAGCAAGAAAATGAAAATCAAATAGGATCAATAAAAATGGTCCTGTGGAAATTTTTAACAGGAAATATTGAATAGATGTTAATAAAACCATAGAGAAACTGAAAGTCTTAAGCAGTATCCTTGAATATATTTCAGTATTCTTAAATTTTACGAAAAATGTATTGGTTTATTGGTTGGTTGGTTGGTTGGTTTGTTGGTTGGTGCTATTTTGTGGTGGCCTTTTTTTCTCATAAATAAGAAAATTAAATGATACAATCAAAATATCTTCTGCAAGAAGTACGATGTAAGAAAACAGGAAAGAATAAGTGAAACACTTCTTCATCACAGCAAGACAAATAAGCCTTTATAATTTCACTTTCTTTTTAAGATGATTCTGCAGCAACTTGATTAATAATTCAAAAATATTTTCAAGAATTTGGCTTTATAGTGTGGGGGATTTTTTCTTTTCTAAGAGTCTTGTGTTTATCGAGTCCCTTAAAAAGAAATCTAAATTAAATTTAATTTTGATCTTTCAATTCATACTTCTTTCTGAGATATGCACTAGCTATTACAGAATCATTTCCTGACTGCTATGCATCAAAGACAATTAATTGAAAGCTTAGAATTTATTCTGTTGTAAATTCATTGAGGATTTCCTAAAGAAAATTACTATAGTCATGTTACAGAAGACTCAATAATTCAATATATACAATAAAATACTGAATATTTGAAGAAAATTTTACCTTGATAGTCTTTACTTGTTATCACTGGTAATTCATCGCTCTTATATTCTGAACACTCAATGTGCCCTAAATCTCATTTTGCCTGTCAGACTTTTAGGTATTTTTGTTTAAATTATAAATGTATCATCACAGTTATGTGTCAAAACACCATTTAAATTTAATAGTAGAAAGATTTTGTTTTCTTTTATAGCTTGACCTGGAGTGTAATCACATTATATAAATGTAGAAATTCTTTTTTCTCTCTAAAACTTCTTTAGATAAAACAGGGAATTAAATATTTATTATAAAGTGGTGGAGTGGCTCCTCTTACACAGACAGTATTTCCATTGTGTTTGAAAAGCTTAGCTGTTTGGATGAAAAACTATTAGTATAATTTACATCCTATTTTGAAAGGCAGAAAAATTCTTCAATTCCTCTTATTTTTATCACAAGAAAAAAGAACTGCATGTGAAATTCTTTTACAGCCCCATAAAGCTTGCTAAAATTTCAATTATGTAGGTCAATAATTCAAATTTTTCTTCATACACGGTTTTAAACAAAGAAAAAAAAATAAAGGAAAAGAGAGGGATTTTTTTAAATAGCCGATTTGCTACATTCACGGGAAGTAAAACATCTAAATTCAAACCACTGTTTTTACCTAATTGAGAGCTAATGAGCATTTGTACTCATTGCCTTTTTTGACAGTTTTTACTCGGTTTCTCCTCCTGAAGTTGTAATGAATGATCATTGGTTCAAAACATACTGGCTCTGCAACCCACTCACAGCAGGGCTGTGCACATGTCTTTAGTACACACACACACACACACACACACATATATATATACATATGCATGTAGAATATATATATATGCATATGTATATGTACATATATGTGTATATGTGTATGTGTATGTGTATGTGTACATATATGTATATGTGTATGTGTATATATATGTATATGTACTCTTCCTAAGCATCCAAAAACCTGCACTGAAGTCCTTACTCTAAATCTTGCACACAGCGGAGCTAAATTTGCATCTGTGTCTTTACTGCTAAATTAGGCTAGCATTACCATTTACATACAGTTTTATCACTTAAAAAGTAAAGCTAGAAGAAATACCAAGAAAAGTGGGAGTACTTAGCACCAGCAGATGTACATAAGGAATTGGGATTCTCTGTGTTCTGTCTAGGCCTTAAATAAGTTTAAAGATCAGGCTTTCCAGTGAGAAGCTGTGAGAAATTCCTAACCTAGCTCACATGCAATTAAATACATTGCAGTTTATGTCATTATTTCTCATGGCATTTTTTATTATCATTAAAAATTATATGTGAATTATGTGGATTCTTAGATAAAGACACCTCCTGTCTTTACAGAGCACATTTGCATGTGTAGGTGTTATCTGTGTATATTTATCCTCATTCTGGCTGCAAATACAGATAACTTGCTTCTGATACATTTAGTTCTCTTTGATATCCATAGGCAACAAACAATCAATAAAAAAAAAATTATTCACTGTGAAATGAAAAAATACAAGTCATAAAACCAATTCTGAAAAATTATTTCTGTACAGTAAGTTTTTCAATCAAGACTAGAGAGTTACTATTTGTCTGAATAGAGCTTGCCACACATTAACCAAGCTGAACTCTTACCACCATTCTCACAAACTCTGCTAAAAGAAAGGGAACATACTTTCTGAAATTTCCCCATTTAGGTAATGCATATAAATAATGAATTTGGGGATTTTTAGCAATTAACTTGAATTTGTGTTCTCAGTAATGAGGTGATACAATTTAAGTATCCAAATAAAAACCTTCTCTTTCTTTGTAATTTTAAAATTCAGGCTTCTCATGCTGTCTTTTGATTAGGACAGAGATATATTCAACATACTCTGGTGAAATATTTGTCCCCATTTAAGCCAGTAAAAAATAGAAATTAATATCATCCCAGTAATTGTTTCTTTCCTATCAAATGCAGAAAAAAAAGGTTTTAAATTTTGTAAACTTTTTGTTGTTTAATACATAAGTGCATCATTGCCTCAAGGTAGCCAGAGAAGAACCTGTCTGGAATGTTCTCTGTATTTTTATTTCCATTGATACTATAAATAGAAGTCCTATGTAGCTCTGCACGAACCTTCCATTCATATCAGAATAATTACTTTCATCAACAATATTTTATATGTAATTTCTGATCCTAATTTAATAGGTTTTATTTCTCTCTGTGTTTAAATCCTAAATTTATTCATAGGAAAAAAATGTTGACTGAAAGTCTTTGTTCTTTTGGACCGCTGTGGTCATTTTTTTGCAAGTGTTCTGTATTTCTGGCCTCAAAGGTCATGGATATTAGTTATTATTAAACGTCAATATTAGTCTTATCCCTTCTGAGATTTTGAAATTGGCTCTCAAAATAGTGTAATTTTCCTAAGATTCATTATTCTGAAAGTGTGTTGACACTCATCATGTAAATTATTATTTATTATTTTTATTATTATTATTATTGCTCCTGTTTTTATTTATACTATTTAAATAAAAAAGCTATTTAATATTTCCATTTTGAGATGATAAATAAAAAATATGAAACACTTAATCAAAGTGCTTTGGATTAAGGACATTTTAGTGGTTTTGGCCTTTCTGTTTTTCTGTTTTGATTAACCTCAAAGTTTTTATGTTTTCATCCATGTGTCTTATTTAATTTGCAGTAACAGTACCAAAAAGCAACATTTTTTCCAAGTGATGGTATTGCACAGAGCTCTCTGCAAACTGGAATTTCTTTGATCATGGTCTTATCTAGTTCTGCAAAATATTGAGCGCTGCTTTTTTCATCCACAGCCATCAAGCATCAGCCATAAGGCAGCAGCTTAAAATGGAGAAAAAATTATGGGTAATTTTTACCCTGCAACACACTTAGGCTGAGCTCAGGATTAGTTGAAACTGGTGCTGGTTCAAACTGCACATTAGAGTTTAGTGAGATAACTGTTCATTTACCTCTAATTTTGTACTTAAGAAGGGATGAAACTAAGACTAGAACTTAAAATGAACAAGCAGAGACTTGAAATGTCAAGTTCTTGCCTGGAGGGGATGTGTAATGATCCTCTAATCAGCTTTGAAGACCAAAATTCAGCAAGGAGAGTTTTCTCATAGACTGCAAAGTAATCATACTTCAAGAGAGAAAACATGAATCTACTTGATGGTTCTATGTATTTTTATTTGTTGACCATTGTTTTTAAACATTGTTTAGAATCTTTAACAACATATAAAAGGAATGGCAATGCTGATTTTTTTAAAATGTTTAGCAGATAAAGACTCATTGACAGCAGTAGTGGTGTATTTTGGAATATTTAAAAGAAGATTCTTTCTGTATTTTACAAGTTCAAGGGTTTTTATTGTGTTTTGATTTTTTTTTTAATTTAAATTGTCTAGCATTCTTGTTTACTGTTTAGAAGCCTTTTTTTCACAGTTGCATTTTAGTGTAGATCTTTGAATTTACAGTTAAGCAGCCTTATACTTGTAAAACCAGGCACTTGTTTGGAAGGAGAGAAAGTGTTCATAATGTGTGGATCATAATGTGTGGAATGAACTTTATCTTGAAGGCTTTCTCATTTAATTGATGTGATCTGACCTTGCCATTAGTCTTGCTAGAGGCAAGCTATTTCTGTCTGCATCACTTATCATTATTAGTTTTGTGTAGAAGCTTAGTACCTGATGCTCCATATAAATATGTGACAGAGCTAAAGAACATACTCTGGAAAGTGATTCAAATCCTATCTACTCTTATACTTTCAAAGTTAATTCACACAAGCGTATACCAGAGTGCCATATATCAAAATCTGTTATATCAACAGAAATTTGGAATATCAAACTTGCCACCATGATCTGAGATATTGCAGGAAATTTATATTCCTTATTTAGTTATGTGGAGTCCAGGCATCATCACCTTAGATATAAATCAATCTTATCCTGTAGCAGTTACTTTTCAGCTGTGCCTGAGCTTATAATTAATTTACTGTGTTTTTTGTTTGGTACAGAGTGAAGGAGACAATCAAATGATATATCACATAAACAATTAAAATCTGTCCTTGTGGCTTTAAACTGTTGAAATGATGCAGAACTTGTGCAGAATGCAACTGTCCTCAAATTACTTTCATTGTTAAACATTAGGCAATGTGAAAAATTTCGGTCTGATTCAGTAATTTAGAATAGTATCTGCAGACCTCTGCCAGACAGTTATTTATCTTTACTACTGTATGGTTACTTGGGCAGACACAGGAATCGTAAGAAATACAATGATGGTACATGGATAAAATTAACAACATTCATATGCCTCATTGTTTTTCCCCAAAGATAAATGTAAGAGACTCAGAAAGTTCACACCAAATACCATTAATATAACTTTGTTGCTAAGGCAAATATCTGCCAATCTTTCTAATGCCAATCATTAATTTAATATGTAATTTGACAAATATTATCAATTACTGTTTTGCAGATTATTTTGAATCTCTGTTGAAAACAATTTGCTAAAACTAGCCAACTAGTACAAATAATTGTTGGTAACCTTTTCCATGTCTAAAAGTATGTCACATCATTCCTATAAACTTGATATTCACTTAAACACAAAAATATCCAGTCAACCCAGAAAGAAACTGATCTTGAGATTTTGTATTCTTTTTCTATCAGTATCAAAGGGCTAATTTTCAAAAAACTCATACACGGAACTATGTTGACTTGCGTGAAGTGAGGACCTGTTTCAAAGAATTTAAAATTCAAATTACATATTTGGAAAAAATCATATATTTTATTGGCATATTACTTTAAACTTTTATCTCTTGACAGAAATTGTCATAAAATAAGTTAAAAATACATGTTTGAGAAAAGCACTTAAAAAACCACAAGTTATCCTGAAGTATTTTACAAAGAGATGAATCAGTATACAACTATCTTTTCTTGTGGGTTTTTTTTCCTTTGCTTTGCTTTGCATTGGTTTATTTCAGTTTTGTTTTGGTTTGGTTTTATTTTTAAATTGGGCTATGAAAAGTATGAAAATAAACTTTCATTGGGCTTGAGAAGAACAATTCTTTCTTAGTTTATATAGCAAAACAGCAAGAAAGTAAATACTCAAAGACCAAATAAGTCTTCAAGGATAACTTGTCACTGAAGTGTTTTTTTCCTTAATCAGTCTGATGTCAGTTTTGGCTCCATTAAGTGTTAAGACACTTATGATCAGGACAATTTGAGAAAAGAAAGGAGCGTGCTTCAAGCAGTTTTTACCAAAATATTGTTCATTATTTTACTTGAGGGGCCCAGAACTGAACACAGCACTTAAGGTGCGGTTTCACCAGTGCCAAGTACAGGGGGCAGTCACTGTCCTGGCCCTGTTGGCCACACTATTTCTGATCCAGGCCAGGATGCTGCTGGCCTTCTTGTCCACCTGGGCACAGCTGGATCATGTTCAGCCACTATCAGCCAGCATTCCCAGGGCCATTTCCACTGGGCAGCTTTCGAGTCATTCTGCCCTCAGCCTCTGGAGCTGTTTGGAGGTGTTGTGACTCAAGGGCAAGACCCAGCCCTTCACTTATCAAACCTCACACCTTTGGCCTTGACTCATTGATCCAGACTGTCCAGACGCCTCTGAACAGATTATTAGAAATTAAATATAGTCAAAGCAGCCCATTAACTAGTACTGTGAAGTAAAGGGCATTTTGTTGGGTATAAAAAAGAAACTATAATTTCTTCAGAAGAACGATTACAAATTTTGGCTTTATGATAGTGGCTGTTTCATGAATAATTGTCTACACTGCAGGTTTTACTTTCTGATTCATCCCTTTTTGCAGCTTTAATAAAACTTCCTTACTAAGCATCTAGGGCTATGCTATACTGTAATTTTAATTGAAACAATGGAATACACTGAAGACCAGAAAAGTTCTACTCCACATAAATATTTAATTTTTGCACAAGAAAGGACAACTGTTTGGTATGTGTCTAAAATAGCTCCAGTCTTTGCACAGTGCTCCACAATCTAAAAATTAAGAAAACTCACTATTTTCCATTAATTTGGTGTCTTTACTTTGAAATCTTGCAATGAAAAAAAAAAAACATTTTATTTCCATTAGTGAATCCCAGAATCTTTATATGGTGACAAATTGTGAGCTAAGTAATGTAAATGAGTTTCTCCACCAAGTGTTAATTATTGGCCCCATTCTTCACAGTTTTATGTCAATGCAGCTATTGAATCCAGTGCAGTAGCTACCATCAACAAGGAACCTGTCTTGTGTTGAAGGTAGTAAAGATTCTGCCTTTTGCATAATGTGACTATTTTGATTCATTCCACTTTTATAGATAAGCTTTGACATTAGAAATATTTCATTTTATATTATATATGTGAACACTTCAATAATACCGCTGCATCTCACATTTGTTTACCTCAAATTACACATATGCATATCAATAAAGCTTTTGTGATTTTCTAAACATGTAAGCTGAGGTTCATTTATGGTACAATACTGCTCAAATACAAATATTTTTTCCATCAATATGCTTTAAACTTTTTGACATTGTTTTTTATTTAGCATCAGTCCTCAACCCTCTTTAATTGAATAGTACTTCACTCAGGCAAGAAGACCAGTTTCTGTTTGCTTGAGGTATTGCTTATGGTCAGATATTTCACAGTAAAAATCTTTTTTTTATGTTAGGATTTGTTAATCTGGGATCAAGAAAGTATTACTTTCACTTTGATTTTATTAGTTTTCATGTAGATTTGAGACATGATGTTACAGAGCAAAAGAAGATAGTGAGAGGAAGGACCAAGGAAAGAAAACATTCAGTAAGATTCGCTAATCTGTGAACTAACTGATTTTTGTTCACAGAAGGCGCAATTTAGTGGCAATTATAATTGCACTACATCAACTCTACAATAACACATAGCACAGGAAATGTACTGATTTGTAGAATTTTTTATAAAGTAAAAATATATCTGTGTTTTGATATCTTAAACTACTGTCCTGATTGCCTTATGATATCTAGTATATTATCTATTAACTATATTGTAAATGTAAATGGGGATTTGATGAAAGGGCAGGTAAATCTATAGATGTAATTATTGCCTCTATAGAGATAATTACTGCATATACTCATGTGCAAAACAAATTATTCTTATTGTTTGGTTTTCTGATGGACTGGAAGATTAGATGCTAATTATACACTACATTTAAGGGTTAATTACTTTCATTTGAGCTACACACAATATTACTTAGAACTTCACCTGGAAAACACAGTTCTTTGCTTTAGCATAAACTTACACTTATATAAAGTAAATTTAGATGAGATAGGGGAAAAATCTGGGAACAGTTCAAAATTCTTGAACAACTTATTTCTCTAGCTGGACCATAATTTAAATGTTCCTGAGCCTGTTTATTATAGTAGAGACACGGAAAGAAAGAGAAATCTTGTTGGAGGGTGTAGACCAGCAAATTACAATGGTCTAGTCTTGGTATTATTTGTACATTTACTTCTGAACTTAAAAAGCTCCAAACACACCTAGCCTGTATTAAATTTTTGACACCTGAACAACATTTTACTAGATTTTACCTTAGTTGGGCTAACTCTAATTTGTGTTTGTTTAATGGAGTGTTCATAACTACTCATTAAACAGTCCATTTATTTGGTTTAGAAGTGGAAATATTTTATAATAATTCTAAACTGGAGAAATTGGGATGAGTGTAATACTTTACTGAGTCTCTGTGTGTCCACTGAATTTTTTATTGTGGTGAATCCCCCTGAGATACTGTCCTGGAACTGCAGAAATATTATTTTTTTTTTCCTTTTCTTCTATGTGGGATGCTATTTGTTTCCTACAAGTATTTTGTTGTACTTACCTGATCATTTTTGTGACACTGTAGGACTGTTGGGTATTATGTTATACTTATCCCTTCTCATCTGAGGCACAGAGAACAGTTGCTTGTATCTCGAAGTGTTTTACAACAGCTAGAAGTTTCTTTTATGGAAACTAATTGACTGAGATATATATGAAGTAAAATTAAACACTGTCTTTTCTGGCCTTGAACTCCTTGAACTCTGTAATATTGGGCAATCTGATGAACAGAACAAGCTGGAAAGTTATTAAACGAGGCTATATCTGTGTCCTGGAGCTTTTCTATTAGTGAAGAGATATTGCAATGTTCAGATGATTTATTTATGAGTTCTTTTAATCTAAATTGCACATGATTTGCACTTCATTTATGCCTGGTGCAGTTGGCAGGTATCTGGAAATATTCACACATAAGAATGGGTAATTCCAAAATCATCTAGAGAGATCAGAAAGCATAAAACATTGTGGCTTTACCAAATACTGAAGTTTTAGATTCACATTTACATTTTGCATAAAAGCAGATTAGCATAGGATAGACAGGCACAGATATAATGAAAATAAACATTTAAAATTAGCTCTAAAAATACTTAATGTCATAACTTTAGAGTCATTGTAAGAGGAGTTAGAAATTTTAATCTACTTTTCAGTAAGGAAATGGTTTAGTAAAGTAGTTCAAATGCTTGGTGTATTGAGATCCAGACATCTGTTGAATTGTCTGTATTACTGCAATTTAGAATACATGCTGTATATTCCTCATTCTACAGAAATAATAATGTCTGGGTACAATTATTCTTTTTTTTTCCATGTCAAATAATGCAGATTCAGCTGTTCACCTTTATGCAGAGCTTCACATTTTAATGAAAGTTGCATTTGCATAAAAGAGATTTATTTTCTTGCTATGTGCTAATTCAAATTTCAGTATGAACTTTAAAGGGCTTTGTTTATTTCATTGTAGTGAAGGACATTCCAGGAATCACTTTTTCACTTGGCACAAATATCATGTTGCCTTCCTTAGTTCAGCATTTTGAGTCACAGTAAGTGCGGTGGATATGGTATTATAAAGAGAACATGGAAATAAAAGTATGCAGGAGGAGAAAATCTTGTCTGTGTATCTATGTCACATTTTTCAGGATATTAGTAAAACCTGTGGCATTAGGTGAAGAAAATGTACACTGAAATAAGACTGAAACTATGAAATGCTTATCTGTTTTGAAACTCTAAGTCATGCCCTAGCTGTGGCCAAAAGTTGCTTTACCAGTGTTCATGGAAATTGAAAGAGTTTATCAGTCCTTTATCTCTTTATCATTACCAAGTATTCAAAATTCTTCCTATGAAAAATTTGTATTGAATAAAGACAAGTGCATGATAGGAAAACCTGGCTCAAAAATTCCATCATAGTCAGCTTGCTGCAATGACTATATGCAAATTAACTAAAGCCAGTAAAAATAATGTTCTCGCTAAATCACAGTCCAGCCACCTTTCTATTGAACAATAGTTCTAAAAACTATACATAAATTAATACAAATATTTAAAGCTATCCTTGGAAAGCAAAAACGGCAAGAAATTTTTCTTTATTTGACCTTGGAAACTGTCAAAAGTTTTATTAATGACAATTATCACATTCTGACACTTTATGATGCCACTGTGCTTGTTACATTATTAGCTATTTTTCCTAAAAACTGTTCTTCCCAGTCTAATTAGAATTATTTACTTTGGTTTTGTAAATACATACCTGTATTTATATTGTATTTTTTCTCTATATAAATTCCTCTGTTTGGTGTATGAGACAAAGATCAATGATGGCATAAACCAGCAATAAAATTTAAGTAGCTTTCCAGTGAAGAAGAAAGGTCACACACAAATAATAACCTAAAATGAGGCTCATATCTACAATTAAAATGGTTCACAAATAAATAAAATATTCACTAAATCAAAGACAAAGTAAAAGAGGCATGTCTGTAGCTTATTAGCTAGAGAAAAACTGAAGCTTTTTAGATTATGTAAATATCCTAGAGTTTTGAATTGGAAGCTACTCCACAAATCTACAGTAGTAATAGTACAGGTGACCTTAGTAGGAGCACACACTCTTAACACATACTTCAGATGGAACAACTTGTGTGGTGCTACTTCAGGGAAAAAAAAAATAAAAAGAAGTGACAATGTCAAATTTCCTTTATGTTTCATTCAGAATTGTTGACTGATAAACTAAAAATAAAACAGCACAAAAACCTTATAATATTTCTGTTCTCTTTAGAAAGGTTTTCACCTTTAACTTTGTTACTTTTTCATAATCCATAGAGTGTACAAGATTTTGTTAAAACTAATTCCCAAATATGGAAAGGTTTGTATGATTTTTCTCCAAATTCTTCTCTCATGTAGGGAAAGATTCTGCATCAACAGGTTTTAAAAATAATAAACTAGGGAATTCACAGAGTATATATGACCTAGATATGAAAGAGAGAAAGATAAGAAGCAAGAATAACACACTGGTATTAAAATGTGTTATGCTGCCTAAATGCTATTCAACTTTATGTAAAAAAACTAGCAGACTGAGGGCTTGTGAAGCTGAAATACATGTATTTGAAAACTGGGGAAATATATGATTTAGTTCTGGCAGACATCTGGAAGGCTCCTTCCCTTTGAAACAGAAGGTGCTTTCCTCTTTAATGAGTAGTGCTTTATATGGGGTATTACTGTATACAAATTTGGTTTCTAGGTGATAAACACCCAGTAAGATTAGCTAGAAGCTGAGCAAATGAGATTTAATATTGACACTGCTGTTGGTAACAGATTTCTGCTTCCTTTCATGGATGTAATGAATTTACAAGCTTCACGTTATGTGACAAACATGCAAACACTCTCCTCCTCCTAAAAATTCTCTAAGTAGTCAAAATAAAATATTTTATAAGTATTTATAATATTTTCTGTCTTCAAAACTCTTATGTTTATACAAATTGATAGCATGCAAATTTTCTGACAATACTCAACATTTTAACACAGAAAATCTAGACAAATTCAAATGATTTTTTTAACAGTTAAAAAAAATCCTACATGGAGGACTTTTTCAAAAGAAATGCTAGAGGGTCATTTTAATAAGAAGTGCAAAGCAGTAAGCTATCAGTATGGTAATTAAAATCAATGAGTGTCCATAACCACGCTTGAAGATGTAAAGAAGGTTAAAACTAATTAAAAACATCACAAAAGGTCTTTCTTCAACGATTGAAGAGATGCCTTGGTGGATAGCAATTCACACCCTCATATCAAGGCAAAACAGGTTCAAAGGGACAAAAGTCCATTATAAAAAGTGTAAATTTTTTGCCCAGAGAGAAAGTAAACATCAGACTGTTCAAACATAACTTTTGTAGCTGGTATTCAAATATCATCAGTTCTTTAAACTTTTGAATCTGTTTCTGCTGAAATAAATGAGAATGCTTCTATTTGACAGAAGAGGCTGGGATCAGAATCCACTTTTCCTGTTGCAGAAGGTGATGCAATTATAAAAGCTAATTTAGATATTTGTTTGTCAGATTGAAAAGAATTGTGTTTTGGGACCTCAGAATTATTTGAGAAGTCCTTATCTGCAAACTGGACAGGATTTTCTGAGACATTGAGGGCTTCTTACGTTTTATGCTCTCTGTTTTACAGTAGGAATAATCCTATGTTCGGCTCTATTCATCATGACAGTAGAGAAAAACTGGACAAGATTACAATTAAGAAATAGTCAGAAATTAAAAATTAATATTTTACCTTTGCCTTCCATTGCTCGATTTAGTGTGGGGATTGTGGTTTCAATTTAAAAATAATAAAAAAGAAGCAAATATACATAACAGTAAGAGTTTACATTTGGTGGATTAAAGAGTTTAAAAGTATTTTTAATCCTACTTTAATCCTATTGATTAAAGAGTAAAATTTACCTCTTACTATAACCCATTTAAGTTAGGAATTATCTTGAAATCTTAGACTAATCATTGACAACTTTCTCTTTATTACATTTTTAAACTCCCCACATGTGGAAAAACTGAACATGAAACTTACCTTATTTTTTAACTAGAAACCACTACTCAGATAGTAAATTCAAAATCTGATTTTTTCAGAAAGCCTAAATCATATTTATTTTGTTTTCTATCCATCCCAGTAGTGTAACAAAATGCATTCCTTCTCCAAGCAGAGTAGCTGTTGCTGAAAAAAATTACATCTGCCAACTCTAGTCGTAAGGGTAAGTTTTGCTGCTTATTCTGTTTGACCTTAGAGTCCTCACAGCTAAAAGAGATCCAATTCCAGCTTGTGCATCATCTAAGCTGTTTACTGTATTTGAGGCAATTACTGCTGTGCAAACCCAGTGACGGCATTAAGGGGCACAGGTGCAAACAAGGGACTAATTTGGCCTGCAAAACTTGTATTATTGGTGATAATAGATGAGATGGAAAGGAGCCAACTTTATTCTCAAATCACAGACCAAGCATGTAAGGCTGAGAAGAATATCCAAATGTTTACTTAAATGGGAGAATGTGGGATAAAAAAACTTTCAAGACAATGAATGTATTCCCAGGGTATTTTTTCTCTTTACTTCTTCTCACAGAATCATTTTCTAAAGTAACAATGTACTTGATTAAATCAAGTGAAAATGTTAATGTATTAACCCCATGTCAGGAATGTAGCAACATAATTTTTCATCATACTATGGAATTAAGTAAAAAAGTGAAAGGAATTACTTCCTTTTTTCCTTAAGTAAAAAAGGAAGCAATTTTGTAAAAAAAATTTACTGGGTATGCAAGTTTTTATTATGAAATAAAGAAAATTTAGGGAAAGTGTATTTTTACATAGCGGGTTAATTCCATCACTTAAAGCTAGTGAGCATTGAATACTACAGCAGAGATAATTTAAAATTTCAATAAAGGACAGACAAAGAACAAAAATTGAAGAAATCAGGTGAAAGGAGAAACACTTTGGTGCTAAGCGTCAGTTTTGTGATTATACTGATTATTTAAATCTGTAAAGATTTGACTCGCTCTATACTTGGGACAACATTGCCTTAATGAAATATCTAGGTTTTCCAGACATTTGGAGTTTTATGACCTAACTTCAGTTTTCTTTTCTTTTCTTTTCTTTTCTTTTCTTTTCTTTTCTTTTCTTTTCTTTTCTTTTCTTTTCTTTTCTTTTCTTTTCTTTTCTTGCAAAGCTTTGTTTTAGTACAGATATTAGATAAATTTTTGCATTCCTTTTCTTTTTACTATTCCTAGTTTCCTATCTTTGAGTTACTATGACAAATATACATTAGAAGGTCCAATTGTTCTTATTCTTCCTTTTTATAGTAACTAACAGTAAATTTTGCATTGAACAAATAAGATAGACACTTTTGAAAATTTATTCATTTTAATTATTTATTCTTGTAGACCTAACAGCTATGTAGAAAGCATCTCTGCTTTGAAAAATCTCTGTCTCAAATCCTGATTTTTCTCTGTTAGTGGTATTGGTCAAATGTCTTTTAAGCAAAGTTTTGAAATCTTAATATATTGCAAGACAGTAATTATATTTGAATGAAGACAGTTTCTCTGAAATTCAGAGGAATATGTTGCAAATTGGATTTTCATAGGTTAAATTCATTTGGAATCCAACATTTGTATTATCTGAGTAATTTAGTTGAAATTGCCATAAATTAAAACAATACCATGAAAAGTAAATATTAGAGATTTCCAGTTATTGGCTGTAGCCTCAAATTAAAATACAGCACTTAACTCTCCAAAGCAGTTTTCACCAAATGTATTTCTGAAAAAAATTGCTTATATTTTTTATCACATGCTTTCTGGCATAATATGATTCATATATAATTTAATTTGTTTTTCCAGTGAAACAAGTGTTATTAAACAAATGAAGCAAGTTCTAAGGTATCAGAGTAATGAAAAATGATGAATCTATCCTTCCTTACAGAGCAGTAATATGCCTGGATAAATTCAAAAGCTGGTGTTGGTATTGCTGTGCTCATATGAAAAGTATAATTTATGCATATTGAAGTACATAATCATCTGTATTCCACTCACTAATTCAAAGTAATTGGTTCTGGTTGAAGAAAGAACTGAGAACTCCTGTTTCTTTTGAACCTTTGTCTGCCAGCTTCCTCGGGATTTTCAAGAAGAAGAAAATGCTTAAGATTGAGATGAGAGACAGAGACAACTCTCATTTTGGAGCTCCTGCCTTAATTCATAAAGTTGTTCTCATGTGATTAAAGTAATAAAGTAATAAAATATGTGGAAGTGGCTGGACATTCATTGGGTACATGCTGGATTATTCAGGTTCTACTGAATCTGAGGTTACCTTGTGTTGTGATTACATTGAAAATAAGGTCTAAAAAGGACATTTCAGGGTATATTATCCTAGTGAGATAAACATTTGGGTATTAGAAATAGCAAAAGTTATTTAAATTCCATATCCAGAATTCAGTTTAGTCAGTTAAATTGCAATATATTGATTCAGTTCAGTGTCTATTTGGTCAGATTGGTAAATATAGAAAAATATAAATAAATAAATAAATAAATAAATATTTTAAATCATAATTCTTCCTGAAAAAATAATTATCTACACAAAAGACTTGACAATGGACTAACATAATGGTCAGTCCTGTGTCCTGGTATGTCCTTTTACTCCTACCCCCTTTTAAGCCAGGAAAAACAATGTTATGAATTTCTAGACTGTGTGAAAATATACAGATTTTGCAAGAATCACAACATTTTTCTCTTTCTCTCACCAAATATTCTGAAGGAATACGTTATAAAGAAGGAGTTTTTATAGCTTTATTCATTATAAAGAGTATTTTACTGATTACCTTATGGAATCTGATGACATTTCTAATGTGCCTAGTTCTAAACTAGTTAGTTTATTAGTGTCTGATGCAGTCAGCATGTGTCTGGAAATATTCACAAATTTTTAAAATACCTATGAAGATGTATTGACTTACTCATCCTCTTCTTATAATCTGGATATTCTATTTTTTCATTATGCTAAATACAAAGTTAATTCTAGAATTCTATTTTTAACATGTTTGCAGCTTGTTCTTTTGGAAACAGTAAAAAAATGATCTATTTGGTAGCTTTTTTTTAAATATCAAGATTTTCACAAGCCAAGTTTTTCTGCTGTTCCTGCAGATGGGAAGGACCACTATGGCAGAACTTTAAAAAAGATTTTTCTGTACTCCCACAGAAAATGATTTCTGGAAAGATAAACATAATCATAAATAAAATTAAGCCAAGGACAAAGATAAGAAAAAATTTGAGATACAATTTTGTTTTACTGAAGACTCTAAAGAAGTTAGCGAATTTTTATACATATATAATGAGAAATAAGGGAGAGAAATGTCACCTCCTATTTCAAAGAGGAGGAAAGAATATTAATACAAAAGGATATTGTTGTTGACACTGCTTTGCTTCAGTTGCAAATCTTAAAAAAGAGCATGTGACATGTAACTCAGGACCATGTACTCCTGTGGTGTATTTAAAGGAATCAAGAATTTTGTTTGTCAAAATAGACTGTAGGAGTTGTACAACATAATTAAATCATTAGTGATGACTCCACTTTTAGCACCATGCGGCACATCTGAAAGAAATTATACCATTGAATTTCAAAGCAGTAAAAGATTGTGTTCTATTTTTATCCTCTAACCTTTTCTACTGTAATTTCTCTACCTCAAAACAAATGTAGTGTTGCTTTAATTCTAAGAAGTTTAGCTTAATTAGGAAATTATATGGTTAAGTTGCATTATAGTTAGAGGATGATATTAATCCTATTCAGCCCATCGCTTTAAACAACAAACAGAGGAGAAAAAATAGCAAGAACTATTTGTGAGGATTTTTCTCTGTGTATATTGGAAGAACATGGACTTGTGAAAAGAAACCAAGAAAAAGTAAAATAAAAGAAAGATTCTATAAATCTACCTTATGGTCAAGCAAACCTGACTTCATGTGGCTATGTATTATGTAAGGGAAAGAAATAAAAGAGCTGTCAAAAAAATAGATGCAGATGTGTAACAAGAAAAATTATACAAAGTTAAATAAAATTGTATTAATTTTAAGCAAAGGAAATGAAAGGTCAGCTTCAAAGACACTACTATGATAGCATGTGGGTAACCAGTACCTGAGCTACCCTACAGTAACAGAAATCTTTACAGATTTCAGTTTCATTAAATGCAAAAACAATTTTTGTCAATTTCTTTGTTTTAAAATTCAAAGAAGGGAGGAGGTATCCTTTCTTTAATCTACAAAGGACACAAACATTATTTTTATTTACCATCATACTGATGAAGAAAACATTTGGTTTTCTGGTGAGGCAGGTCAACTGACATCTTTGCAATTAGCTAACAATGGAATGTTCACTTTACCCTGATTCTTCTACAGGAAACAGAAGCTCTAGCTCAAACAGCAATGCTTGTAATCTATCACAGCCTCTATAGAAACTCTATTACTGAAGAATATCTACTGATATGACAACATCGTGATTCACTGATGCTTCTAGTGTATCTTTGACTGAATTTTATTTCCTTCACTAGACTGATAATTTTACATTGGGTTATTCATCTTAACACTGCCGTTCTGACAGTAGGGTCAATTTCATTTGAGGTTATACAATTACTGAACTAACATGTTCATTTCATTTATGTGTTGTATCTTTATTAGTATAAAAATATTCCTAAGGAAAAGCTCAATAAAATAATTTCATACCTGTACACTGAAAAAATAGACTAGAGCTCAGTTCCTTGGATCTATACACTTTGTAGTTTAAATTTTCCTATTACCTTGTAATTCTATTACAAGGAACAGTTTAGTGACAGCATTTTAAAGCTTAAATAAGAAAATTTTTGCCTTCTCTTGTCTTCTTCTGTTTTCATGAATTATATATTATGGCCATATGAAAGGAATAATCTGACAGGCAAGTTGCAAAAATAAGATGGTTTTCATCTTGTAAATACAAAAGAGTAATATTTTGTTCTCAGTTTCTCTAAGAAATAGAGTAAAGCTCCTAAGTTTAGCAAGTTCTGAGAAATAAGAGTTTTACCATTATTAGATATATAGTGAGATATAAGGGACTGGTTCAAAAGTGTTTCCCTGGTTTCCTTTTTGAAGATTAATTTAGAAGCAATAAATCAATATTTATTTTAAGACATTTTTAATGTATTTCTAAAACATAAATAAGTAAACAAGTAATTTTGTGTGTAAAACCACTAAGGTAGATACTGGAGGTTATCAGGCCTCTGTGAGATGATCTACTTCACAAGGAAGATCTAAATACACATATTGCTCACATTTAATTTAAAATAGTTCTATAGAGTAAAAAGTACCTGAAATTTACCTCTGTCATACAGGACCTGTGACTTTGCAAACCAATAGTCATTAGAAAACTGATTGTATTGAGCAATTCCACTGAATGCAGGACAAGGAATTCCCACTGATCTCTGAAATTATAGTATGCACAAGAAAGCCTTATTTTTATCCATTCTATTCTATTTGAATAGGTTCTTTCATAGTATACACATTAAAAAAAAACCAAAAAAACCTTAAATGCCAAAAACATATTTCCTTAGTATAAGTGCTTTTGGCTTTAGGATTTATGAGCTGCAATCACCTTTTGAGTTATAGTCCATTAACACCTACACTAAAGCCCTCTTAATGTAGTCTGAGACTTTATAATAGAAGGTTTATAGCATATTCTTACCTGTACATGAAACTGGAATTTTGTACAATAACGTAGGAAATATTATCATAACAAGCGAAATAACTAGTATCTTCAATCAAAAAGAAGCCTTTTGGAGCCTTTTCCCCCCTTTGATATAAGGTAATAGTCTGTATTACTCTGCTCCTTCTAATGATTATAGAGTGGGCCTCAGAGAGAAATCTGTCCATTCACTGACAGCTGAAGTGGAAACCTTTGAGTCTTATACCAGAAAGGAATACAAATGCTGAATCAAGTTAACAGTTCTATGTGCTCAATGTCTGTGTCTAATCTTTTATGACAGCTGGTACCTGACAGTGAGTTATTTTACCTAGTCTCTGCTTCACTAGCTGTTCAATAAGCCTTTTCATGGAACCGAGATTTGCTGAGTAATACAGTCCTCCTATCTTGGCTTCTTATTCTACTGTAGAATTGAGTTGAAACTATTTCCAATTCTATCAGCACCATATAGATTTGAAATGAAAAATATTGTGTTGTGGCTGAAATACTGGTAGGTCACCTAGGGTAAAAATTAGTATAGACAGTCAAACCTCCTACAATGCAATTACTCTCATCACAAGCAAAGGGGAACACGAGAGGGAAAAGAAAAAAAAAAGTGAAACCAGCTTCATTTCTCTAAGTCACTGAGATGGGAATTGCAAAAGAGTAAATACTGCAGAGACAAGTACAAAAACAGACTATCCTGCGGGGTTAGCGAAAAAGGACCTAAATATAAAGTGCCTGAATATGTGACCTGTTTTCCAAAAGGTTCAACTCCCACTGAGGTTAGTAAAAGCTATGAAGTTGCTTAACTTTTTTCAGAAATCTCCTTGTTGGTTTTTCTGTTAATTATGACTACCAAAGCATTTTTTATTACATTAATATGCTGTAGTATAGTCAGATCAAAAAATATATGAAGGTTTTCTCTAGTTTCACATGTCAATATTGGTAGCAATAGGAGAAGACTATACAGTAAGGTCAAATATATAGCAGTGCTCATTAGTAGATTTTCAAGTGTTTTACAAAGTGACAGAATCCTCTGAATATCTGAATATTGTGGAAACCACAGCTTGGTTGTGTTCTGTTGAAACAGCTGTCTGTTTTGTAGTGTGCTTTGCTCTTGATTTTTCAAACTTTTGAGCTCCCTTTTTCTGCCTTTGCTTCTTGCTGCTGCCTTTGCTAGAGGACAACATATTGATAAATTTTGTTGAAAACTAAAGAAGAGTCTTCACTTAATCACTCAAGAAAAAAAGAAGGGAATATTGTTAATGAATAAATGAATGGGCTCCCTTACAGCACCCCCTGCTTCCAGTCTCCTAGGTTTAAAAGCTATGGGTATGCATACAACCACATAGGATATAACCACACCAAAATGTCAGAATACTCATTAATGGTACATCCTAAAAATGTGAACTAATTAAAAAAAAAAATAATTAGTACTAAACTAGGAAAAATGTAAGACAATGTTGGTAAAGCCAAGAAGCCAAGTTTAAAGTCAGTGATGCAAAGAAAAGCATGGTAGCAGAGCCATGCATGTGTGGCAAGAAATGCAGACAAGTCCAACTTCTTTGCATCAAAAAGTCATTGATATTAAAGTTAAATCCCAAAGATATTTTATTACTGTAAGAATGCTTTAAGGAAAGGAAGGCCTCTGTAAGGTTATATGATAAATAAATAAGAATGTCCTGAGAAAGAACAAAAAAAACAACAGACTGGAAAAAGAAAGGATTCACACAAGTGACCAAACAGCTCCTTAACTTCTGGAGTGACTACACTTTGAAATACAGTGTCCCACTAGAATGCACTTATTTTATTTGGCTTTTAGGTCAAAGCTAATCTGCATGTGGCTGCTTAGGCTATGCCAACATTAAAAACCAGCAGTACCACAGACAGTTTCTGGGCACTGGTACGTGACCCTTTATGTTGTTCAAACTCTGAGAATGTACTTTTCACCTATGCTAAACACTGCTCTCCCAAATGATCATAACCAGTGCCTTGACAGTTAGGAATTTCCAGGACAAGTTCTAATGAGCTCTTTGCGTTTTGCTGATTTTGAAATTAAGAAAGTATCCTACCATAGAATGTCAATATCATTTAAAAATAGAGTAAGCATTGGAAGGTATGATTTCAGGCCTACCTGCAGTCTTGTAGATGCATTCAATCACATTACTAGGCATTGTTGTGATATCCATTAAGAAAATAAAGGAGTTTCTTAACTTAAGATCTTCCCATGCAGATTATACTGAGTATGACAGAAAAAAAAATCAAATGTATCAGATCCATGGCACATTTTTCCACACCAGAAAAAAGTTAAATTATATTCAGGTCCTCACAGGTAGAGATTTCAATAGATTAAATGGGTTTGTAGCCTTAGAAGCTGTAAATGGAAGTCACTAGGCAGGAAGACATTGGAAACCATCCATATGTACCTGACATCCAGTTTGTGGTAAGGTATTTTCAGCTGGATAAAACTAATTTTCTGAGAGACCCTTTGAGGATATTATGTACATGTATAACTGCCACTGGCTAACCAGCCTCAGAGACCTAACAGTAAGACTGTCCTACAATTCAGTTGTTCCAAATGTTACTAGAAAAGTGTTTAAAATAATTGTTAGATAAATGCTGACATTTTCAGCGAACATTCTCATTGTTTCTCTCTGAATGAAATTCCTTCACTAATTGCTACTTTTACATTACTAAGAAGGTGTAAATGTCACTTTTACAAGTAACATTTGCAGATGTATAGTTTTCATGACTTTGAGTTTGAGTTCTTTAAATAACTTAAAAGTTTTGTGCATAATTGAAAACCTAAAAAAACCCCCCACATTTAGCAGCAACAGAAATAAGTAAAGATATGATATAATTTCAAATTTACTGTAGTATGTAAATTAGAATCAAAGTGTATGCTTGTGATAGGTTTAAAAATACAGACAGTTACTCTTGCTATTAACTCTATGAACTGTCTCCCTCTGAAACCATTGGCAGTCTATGCTGAGAGTCTCATCATCTACCGCAGCTGCGCGTTACTTTTCTCGGCCCCGGTCAGCACTCGAGCGCCCAGCTTGGGCCTCTCAGCTTTTCATTGGGGCCGGGGCTCACCACTTTCCCGGGCGCTTTTGCTGCCGCGCTCCAGGATGGGCTGTTGGCCGCACTTCGCCATCGACGCAAGGGAAGAAACAAAGAGGCAGGGAATTCGTCCAAATCCGTCCGTGTGGCGGCTGGATGCTTTATTGGCTGCGAGAGCTGCGGTGGAAAAGCTGCAACCGCTCCCAGCTTCACACGATCACAAATGGCCTCGAGCATGCCGAGGAGTGGGATCAAATAGGGAAGGGACAAGGTGGACAGGGAGGCCTCCCGCCCAAGAGGTACAGACATTGTGGTGATGACGTGTACTACAGCGACCAATGGGAACATGGCAGGGGCGGAGATGGGGCTTTGGGGTGAGTGGGATGGCGAGAACGGGGAGACGGGCACGGAAACCACAGGAGTAGGGGAAAACCCGGGAGATACACGAGGGTACAGGGAACTGGAAAAGTAAAAAAGAAAAAACCCATAATTTGAACCCAAACCCAGGATGCAACAATCTACCTTTGATTTTATTAAAGAGAATTTGTGGAATACTGGGTTTGGGTGTAGATTAGGGGTTTTAATCTGTGTTAGCTAGCCAAGTTTGTGTACCCCCGCACACCCCCCGTGTTTCTTCCCCCCCGCGGTTGTCCGCTCTGGGTCTCTTACTGTTGGAGCTTCAGCTCGTCACTCCTGTAACCATTCCCCGTCCTGTCCGGAGACTTCGGTGTCTGTCATCCTGATCCTGCAACCCCATTTTCCCCAAAGCCCAGGGTCTGCCCCTGTCGCATCCCTGTTTGTCGCCGTGGTCCTCATCATCACCACGGCACCTGTCCCTATTGGACGGGAGGGCTTCTGCTCTCCTCACCCCGCCCCCGATAAAAATCCTGCACCTCCTGTAACTCGGTGCCATTTTCCCCCACGTGGGTGCTGGGGGCGGGTTGCAACCTCTCCGCCGCAGCTCCCCATGGCCATTAAAGACTTTCAGCCTCCCTCGTGGGTGAATTGGATAATTCTTTCGCCTCTTCACCAACATCCCTCGCTCAGCAGCGGTAGAAACCGCGGCCAGCCCCGCCTGGACTGTGGAACGGAGCCACGACCGGGAACGAGCAGCGAACCTGGGTCCCAGAGAGAGGCAGTGCCGCTCCAGGCACCGGAGCTGCCCAGGGGCCGGGAGGAAACAACAGAAAGCCGCATTAATTTATTAAAGTTTACCTGCATTGCTATTCTCCATCAGGAGGAGCTGAATTGCTATAATCCTGGTAAGAAAAGCACTCATATTAAGTAAAGCACCATTTAAAATGCTGTATACCAGAGCTATCATGATAAAGAAAGAGAGCATAGTGTAGATAATCTTATGACCTTTAAGATGTTGGAAGCCCTGAGCTGTGCTTCATCAATTGGGTTTATGATCAGGGCACAGCATGCCAAGCAGATCCTGTCCATGTGAAGCTTTGCCCATTTTGATAATGTAAATTCTTATGCAATCTTTTTAGAAGAAAACATTATCTGTATGTTATTTATTCTATCAAACCAAAAGGATATTCATATGTAGAAGAAGATCAGATTCAAGACCATCTTAGGAACCTGACGGGGCACAAATGATTAAGACCTGATGAGATTCATGGACAGATCCTGAGGGATGTGATGGATAATGTGGCTAAAGCACAATCTGTCATATTTGAGAAATCATGATAGTCCACTGAAGTTGTCACTGACTGGTGAAGGGGAAATACAACCCTCATTTTTACAAAGAAAAAGGAAGAAAAAGGGAAGTCCAGGACTGTCAGTTTCACCTCCATGCCTGACTAGATCATGTAGCAGATTATCCTGAAAACTGTGCTAACCAAAGCATGGTGTTACTAAGGGCAAACTGTGCCTGACAAATGTGGTGTCTTTCTACAATGGGATTACAGCAATGGTGGATAAGAGAAAAGCAGTTAGTTTAGGTCATCAACTTAAACTTGTACAAAAAATTTGACACTCTCCTGCAAGACATCTTTGTCTCTAAGCTGAAGACATGGGTTTGACAGATGGATCAATCAGTAAGCATTTAAAGAACTGGTTGAATGGTCATGGCATCTCATGGTGTTTTCCCGGTCCCTGGGCAGCTCCAGCACCTAAAGCGGTACCGCCTCCCTCCGGGATCCGCGATCGCTGCGTGTTTCCGGACTTGGCTCCATGCCAATGTCCGGACGGGGTAGGCCGTGGATTCTTGCCACCTCGAGCGAGAGACACCAGTAAAGAGTGAAAGAATGTCTGGATTCCCCATGCATGGAAGGCTGAAAGACCTTTTTTGTGGCGGGGAGCTGCGCTGAGGCACTGCGACCCGCTCCCAGCTGGCGCATGAGGAAAACGGCCGTGAGCAATCCGAGTCACAGGATTATATCGGGGGTGGGGCGAGGAGAGCAGGGACCCTCCCACCCAATGGGGGCAGGCGCCATGGCGATGACGTGGACCACGGCACCCAACAGGGACGTGACCACCGTGGATCCCGGGCTCTGGGGCGGACGGGGTTGGGAGATAGAGTGAGAGGCACCGAACCCTCCGGGCAGGATGGGGAGTGTCACAGGAGTGACAGCAGAAACTCAGTCAGGGGCCTGAAGTGAACCGCTGCGGGGGGTGGGGGGGGATGGGAAGAGACACAGGGTGTGTGCAGGGGTACACAGAACACGGCTAGCTAACAGATCAGATCCCCTAACCTTAACCCCAAACTATGATGCAACAGATGGTTGCACTCAAAGATATATGGTCAACAGCCTGGTGACAAGTGGTGTTCATCAGAGGTTGGTATTGGGACTGGTGATGTTTCACTTCTTTGTCAGCAACATGGAGAGTGGCATTGAGTGCATCCTCAGCAAGTTTGCCAACAACACAAAACTTGTGTGGCACAATCAGCACACTGGAGAGAAGGGATGCCATCCAGAGAGAACTTGTCATCCAGTGGGCCTGTGTGAACCCCATGAAGTTCAACAAGTTCAAGACTGTAGGACAAAGAGAAAGGGCTTCAAACTGAAAACTGGTAGGTCTAGATATTAGGAAGAATTCTTTAGGGGGGTGAAGCACTAGAACAAATTGCCCATAGATATCCATTGTGGATGTCCCATCCCTGTAATTGTTTAAGATCAGGTAGGATGGGGCTTTGAGCAACTTACTAGTGGATGGTGTCCCTGCCCATGCCAGGGTGTCTGGAAATCCATTATGTTTGAAGCCTCTTCCATCCCAATGATTCTATATGATTCTATATGTGAACTTCTTTTAGATAAATGCTAAGACATGCAGAAAGTGTAATTGCCTCTATTTGTTAGCTACCAAGTGGAAGCACCTTCCCTAGTCGTATGTTAATGTCCACTGACTGAGTTTATCCTGGGGCCAACTGATTTTTGCAACACAACACACACCTGAAAGCCAGACTGTATGTGCACTCTGACACAGACAGAACTGGCTCTACTCTGGTCACTGAGTCCTCAAAAGTCTTTCAGTCTTATGATCAAGAACTGTAATACTGTATCTAAAATTTCCAGTAAAAATGTATTGCAAAAAAAAAAAAAAGAAATATATATTTTTATTTTTTATTTTATATATATATATATATATAATATATATGTATATAAATAGAAGATTGATTTTTTCTTTTATTGGCTGACCTTCCATTTTATGCAAAAAATTTAATTGAAGAATCAATTTTTCCAGTCACTCTTTAGCAGTAGAAATATTCCTCTAAAATAAGCACAATTAAAAAGAATTCCTCAGTATCAGAAATTGATTTATAGAGTGGAAAACTACAAAGATGAATGTCTGTGGAACTGGATACATTTCTTGACTTAAAAAAAAAAACCCAAACCATTAAAAATGGTTAGTCTTACTAAAACGGCTGTTCAAGAGATCAGAGATTTGTGTGTTGTTCTGCTTTCCAAAGATGAATGAAGCTCATCTGGACATTCACTTGAAATATACTGGGTTTTTCAGATTACAATGTCAAGTCGTATTTCTGCCAGCACTTTGCACAGGTCATTACTTCTTTTCTGTCTTCTCTCATTTTACTTTCTTCTTTTCAAACCGAGTTTTTTTAAGCAATAAAAGTAATTATGAGTCTCACTGTGACAAATGTGTGTCTGTTTCTGATTAGAAGAACATTAGTGATAAAATGAGGTTAAAATCAGAATAATTGTCTCTGAGGCTGTAAATATTTTAGATTGTATGACATACATTCTTCATCCCAACTTGATTTTTGTCTTGATGTTAAACCATGTCAAACTCCTCTACAATTTTAAATAAAGCATTAGTGTCATTAACTGTCTCTGAAGACAGAGTATATTTTAATGTTTAAAGATTTAAATTACCCACTGAGAAAAAGCAACCCATGAGCTATAAGAACTTTACCTTGTTAACTCCATGATGACATAGCTACTGAGTCTGAATGTTATTCTCAAGGTAATCTTATCAGACCTCCAGTGTAATATATTACTGAATTGCTTAATATATCCTCATTGAGTGGTTCAACCACTTCCTGGCAAATTTAATTGATATGTGATTTTTTATTCTGATGTAATAGTCTTTTGTCTGCAATTAAAGATTATTTCACTTTATTTGATTTTATTATATTATTTAAATAATTATTATTTTGTTATGTGAACATGTGTTGGATCTATAGGGGACTATTGATCCTTGAAATACTTTTTTTTTCATTTATCAGTTAAAGCACAGTTATGAGTATCATTTTGCATGTAAACAAAGACATTTACACTTAGCATCTCTAAATTTGGGGTTCTCTCACTGAGTGCTTGAAATTCATAAGATGCTTTGTTACATTGTGTATCTCTGGAAAACTGAGCCAAAGCTGACAAAGTTTATCTGCATTTGATTTGACTTCCCTTGGATATACTGATCAAAGAAAGCTTTCTAAACATGGTCACTCATAGAGTTTAACCTTTAATCTATTCTAACACTACCTTGCATTGGTTCAAAGTCAACGATCAGAAATAGCAGAAAATAATGGAGATATTTTATAGGAATAGAACTGCTGAAAAAAAAGAAAAAATCAGTATACGAACAGCAAATGGCAACAGTCCAGTAGATAGGGCATTAATAGATGAGAGAGAAGGGGTGGTGTTCCTTGGTTTGCACTGTTTCTGAGAATCTTTAGTTACTTGGACTCAGAATCGTTGATTTTAAACTAAACACCCAAAACAACTAATAAATAATGAACTCAGTAAAATAAACACTTTAGATAAAGTAATTCACCTTCAGAAGAGTCTGAAGTTTTGGCACCAGGTATCTCCTAAATTTTTTATAAGATGTTTAAAAAAAAAATTCTGTGAGTTTATGGGTCAGAGACTAAACCAGACTAGCTTTTAGCCTCAAAGTTATCTGCTAAAATATAAGCAAACAAATGCTACATATAAATTAATTTTTGACAAAATGCATGCTAATCCTTATCTCCATCCATAAATCCATCTCAGTGTTACCTATAATGAAACTCAATTGATAATCTGATTAAAAATCCAATACTTTTGCAGTGTGATTTTTTCGGTCATTTTTTTTTTAAAGAATATAGTTCTATATCTTTACTTTCTTAACCATTTTAATCTGAATATATTATAATGTAATTTCTATTCTTCAACTCCAGTTTCCATTTTATGGCCTTTTAATCTTGCACACTGAAACATAAGTGACTAAAAAATACCAATAAATTCATACAAAGAGCTTCAATCGCAGCATGCAAAATTATAAAAAAGTGCTTTTAATAAGAATGACTAAAATCATAGGAATGTGTAAAACTATGAAGAATCTTTGAAATATTTTAATTTTTTTAAAAATTAATCATTGAAGCATTAAGAAAATCTGAAAGATTAATTTAAATAGTTTTAATTTTTTTTTCAGGATTGGTGGTAAGCATGCCATCATGAATAATATCTATATTATCATACAAATGTCTTTCCTTATCTCTGTGGAATATGTCCTTCTGGGAATAATAAAACTCAAATAATTCTCAAATCAGGAAATATATAATTATAGATTAAAAAAAAAAAACAGAACTGTTATATTGCCATAGTTGATATTAAAATATTAATGTTAAAGTGATTTGTAGAACTGTGCTAGTATCTAGCTTATACTTAAATTTTCTTACTTTGAGTTAATAACACTGTGTTATATCCAGGGGATCATGCAAAACTTACCGTTACTTCAAATTTAAATATGTATTTAATTTTAAGCATGGTTACATTACATTTTAATTGCATGTTTTCAAGAGCATTTTCTAAATATAGTCTTGAATTTCTGTGAACACTAGAAACTGAAGTCAGGTTATAGATCAGATAATAGCAATACTACCTGCAGTGAATTTGAAAGGCAAATTCACTTCAATGTGCTGTTGTGACTATTTATTTATAAAAGTTCAGGCCCATAAAAATTACTTCTGTCCTACTGATGAATTTAGCATCTTGTCTATGGAAATAATAAGAACCAGTAAGTAACTCTTTGAGTGTTAGACTACATCCAAACATGAGTAAACATATCCAGGAAGAGAAATAATTATAATACTTTCCAAGACAGAAGCTTTAACAACAAAAATAAATATTTGATAGAAAATTCAAATTTTGCCTCCCTAAGGTTAGAAATAATATATCACTGGATTATAGAGATATTTCCAAAAGCTTTAGATTCTTTGAATGAAATTAAATAAATGGTAAGGATAATACTACAAGGGAGCCCACACTTAATCAGATAATTTATTACGTAAACAATAATTAGCACAAAAATCCTTAGAAAGGTTTTATGATATTAATTTCATTCTCCTTAATCCAAGATAGATAAAAGAAAGAAGGTCTATGCATATATGCATTTAAGAAAAATTAGATACCAATACCCTGAAGTCAGATCTCATTTGGACTGCCAGGAACCTTGTAAACTTCAACTGAGTCAAAAGCGAAGTCCTGTTTGAGGGAAGGAAGTCCTTGCAACAGAGTAGGCAGGAGACTTCTTAGTTAGGGAACCTTCCTGAAGAAAAGACTTTGTAAGACAGTGGCTGAATGTGAGTTCTCAGTGTACTCTGGCAGCAGAAAAGGTCAGGAGTCTCCCAGTCTGTATGAACTGGATCACAGCCAGCAGATCAAGGCAAGTGACCAACCACGTTTCTACTCAGCACTTGTTGGATCCATTCTAAATGCTGCACCTTGTTTTGGGCTGCCCAATACGAGATGGGCATCTACAAACTGCAGTGGGTTCAGCAGAAGCAACCAAGATGAACAGAGCTGGAGCACTTGCTCTGGCAGCAGATAGTTTGGGACCATTCAGGCTGCAGAAATAATACCAGCAGGGTATTATTGTGAAGTATCCACTGCTCATGAGGATGTTCTCGAGAAGAGTCAGGCTTTCCACAGCAGATCTGGGAGAGAGGCTGACTGATGACAGACATAAAGACGAGACCTAAATATAAAAAGAACATTTTAGCTATAGGGACAGTCAAGCACTAGAGACCACAAGACTAGTGAAGTTTTGCATTAACCATCCTGGAAAGTTTTCAAGACCTAACTAGATACAGCCCTGAGTAACCCAGTCTAATTTCATAACTGACTCTGCTTTGGAGCAGAAAGTTGCACTAAAGATGTCCTTCCAAACTTGAATTACACTACTTCAAGATTTCAAGCCCAAGAAGTAACCTAATTTATGTTGACTAGAAAATGTGCTATATAAAGAAAGCTATTATTTTGTTTCTTTTCTTCATCAATAGCCAAATAAACATATCAGTTATTCTTGCACAAAATAATTTTTATGGCTATGTGCAATGCGAAAAAAGTTAGTGAATCTGCTCACTTTGAATAGACATTGAAAAATCAGACATTTGTTCAAAAATTTTAATATCTTCCCCTTTCTTTGTTTTGGCAGTAGGAAAAATCCCCGCTGTTTCTTTGGCAACACTTGACAGTAAATTAGACTTAGACTTTCTGTTTCATCTAAAAAAAAATCCCCAATCATTACATTTCAAATATAACTTTATAGAAGTCCAGTTTCTGCTTTCATAAGTGGCATGAATATTTTCATGTAAAAAAGTTTTAAACTAGTATAGTGTTGTCAAAAAGTGAACAGTATGTATTAAGCAAATATTAATAAAAATGAAATGTAAATTCATAGAATGAGATATAAACCTTTGCTTCAGGAGTATTCCATTTGATGCTTTTATTCAATAATTAAAGACATGACAGAAGTTCTCCTTCTAGGAGAAAAGGAAGTAAATTAAATTGTGAATTTAAGTGGGCAAGTGTCCAGAACTGAAACTCTGAATTTTAAAGCAGTAACCTCATACTTGCTAGCTAAAATGGGTAGAGGCTGGCTGTACTATCCGTACATTTGGATTAAACAATAATATTATGTCCTGAAACACCAGTTAGGGAGGTGATCACATATAATACTTCTTTACATTGACTATTTGGAATAAAAAACTGGTTTTTGAGGCCAAAATTTGAAGTAAATGCTGAGGAAAGATCCCAGAAATCAGAGATCTGTATGAATATGAAAGTCAGGGTGTTCTCAGGGACCTTGGCCAATGCGACCAGTAGCACTGTACACATCTGTACTGAGCAGCCTTCCTGCAGGAAAAGGAATCTGAGATGTAATAAACACAGTGCTGTGGTCTATTGAATGCATGTGCAATGCAAATAAGTGGAGTCAAAGCTCTAATCCTGTTGGTTCTCAAATACACCCTTATTATCTAAATCTACTATGGGCTGTCAACTATTCTATCTTGCCTGTGATGTCCTCATCATGTTTTTGATTTGGATGTAGCTACGGTATACATATTTATCAAATTAAAATAATGGAAATATTGTTTAAGACTGCTCATTACTTTGAGACAGAGTTATAAAGTGTATGTTAAAATTATGTTAAAATACAATAGTTTAAAAAACAAGAATTTTGATTTCTGCTCTCTCCCAGGTGTTAACTAGAAAAGATAGAATTGCAAGCACTTCAGAAATTCAGGAGAAAAAAATTCTCACTTTTTCATTCAGTTTTTTCAGTAACATTTTCTATGTAGAAAGCTTCACTATTTAAACTGCTTAGTCAGCTTCTCCATTTTGACAAATTTTTCTTTTGATTTTTATGTAGTAAAATGGTAGTATATTTCTATCAGAAAAGCAGAAAAAATGTGATTGAAAGGAAGAGTTCAAGACATTTTTCATACAAAAAATATTTAAATTAACTTCAAAATAGAATTTACTCCATATTAGAAGGGATCACTGTTTTCTCTAAAGGAATGCCTAACATGGCATTCTACATATAACTCCTAATAGAAGAACGCTGTTCTTGTTAAATAACATTCAAAAAATTTTTTTTCTAATATTTATTTCAACTTAAAACAGCAATATTTTAAAAGCTTGACAGGGACTGTAGATGTACCTTATAGAGATGTCTTAAAGATTAATTTGTGTTCCAAATAGTGGTAATAGGCTACAAGTAAAATTCTTTGCTTTGCATTTATGTTATCATTAATTTTACTATTATAGAATTATCCTAACTGATGTAGAACTTGACCCAAAGCTGAAGCCCGATCAACGAATATTCCTATTATATTCTATTTTTTAAATATTAAGTACAACATCTTAATCAGCAAGCTTAAATTTATACAATATTTTTTATTTATTTTTTATATAAAGGGGTAAATGGTAAAGCGATAGGGAATAATGTGCTGGCAGAAATGGCTAGCCATTCAAATGTCCAACATAAAAACATAGTGGGAACAAATTCTTAGCATCTAAGAGAAGAATATTTTTTCTGTTATTCGAAAGGCATGCATACTTTAACTAGAAACACAAACCTGAATCAAGACCCATCTTAATTTGAAGAGGTGATAGTGGGGATATTTTGCATTTTATTTGTTTATTTTAGAAGTCTGCCTCAAAATGATTTCCTTTAGGGGACTGTTTCAGGAAAATGCAATGGTCATTACTGAATTTTCACCAACATGAGCATTCTGTTCACACATAAGCATAGATGCTCAAGAGTGTGTATGAAGGAAAATTTTCTGTAGTCATCAAAGAACTGGGAAAATGTAAAGACCAAAAAGTCAATTCTATAGACCATCCTAAAGCCATGATATTATAGTTAGAAGAAGATAGGTAGAGGTAGTTATTTTGCTTTCTGAAATTCTACTGTGTTTATCACGTCCAAGGATATACATGTTGGTACAGCACTTCATAAGCATCCTGATTATTACAACTGACCTTAAACAAACCTTTGTGATTCAAGGTAGAACATTTACTTTGTGACTTCGCCATATTAGGATGAAGTGTTTAAATGTTTGATGTGCAGGAAGGAAAAGAAAAGGCCTGAATAAAAAACAGGTTCAATTGGTAATGTACCACATATCACTTAGTAGTAGTAAATACTCCACTTAGAATGTAAAAAAGCAGGGCAGTGGCAAGGACAAAGGCCGCTCTTTTCCACAGACCTTGCAACCTCGGGTCTTTCGGGAAGATTCAACTTTCTTTATGATTTTGAGATCTTCTACTGCTTCAGTGAAGAAGCAGTCAGATTTCAGTCACATCTTTGCTCCTCTCACCTATATTTGAAATCCTTTCCACTAAAACAAGCATTTAACTGGAGCCTTCTGTCTAAACAGTCACTAAAGCAAACAGTACATTTTGGGAGCTGTGTCACTTGCTCCTCTGGAGCTGAATTGTATGCAGAACATGTCTTTGGCATTATAATAAACAACTTATTTATTTCTTTCTGTGATTTAAGTGTACTGTATTCCATAAACACACAAACTGGATTATGGTCTCAGTAGAATATAAACATAATGATACTCATTTTTTTTTAAATCCTAATTTACTGAGGAATAAAAAAGTCATCAACATACTGAGCCCTGCTGAAATGCCCACATTTCTAGGATAGCATTATAAAAAAGATATAGCAACCTGATTCTCTGAAACCTTTAGACCCTTGGAAGGAATCTGCTCTTCAGTGTTTTTTTGTTGTTTTCTTTTGTTCATTTTTCCCTTTGTTGTTTTAAATATTTTCTGAACTCTTTTTTTGCAATGTGCACGTAAATGTAGACTGAATGGCACTTTGCATGCTTATGAGGAATAATGACTTTGCTGTTTAGAAAATAAAGAATACAATATACAAATTTAATCCCATGAAACAGGTCTCTGAATTGTACTGCTAGGTTTATAAACCAGCTATGTGCTCCTGGACTTCCTTTACAATGCGTGGTGAAAAATATCCAATTATTGTCTTCCTTATTCAATAAAAGTTCAAGCTCTCATTTTCCCTAATGGAAGAAGAATAGGAAGACAATATTTTCCCTTTCTATAAAATCTCTTCACCATACAAAAATTAGAAAAAAAATCAATATTTTATTACTCCTAAAATAATGGGATTTAATAGCTTAAGTGATTCAAGCATGCACTGGGAAGAAGAGATATTAGGTTTTGATGACTGTATCCAGGCTTTTGATATTAAACAGTCATTGAATGAGATAAATATGCAATTTTTGATGTCAAAGAAGAGAATCTGGGATTCTCATTAAAAAGAAAAGACTATTAAGTTCTAATCATATTCAATTTTTCTTGCTCTTTGGGCTGCAAAATCTGGAATTATCTTCAGTAAGCCTATAATCTAATGGATAGGGCATGACTTTGCTGTATTTGAGGTGGGAGGGAAGGGAAGAGAAGAGAAAGGAAGATATGCAACTCAGTTCCCAGGCAAAAAAGACATAAAAATGTGGATAAAAATGTTTCCAAATAGTTTTCTCCTGCAGTCATATTTCAAAAGTCACCAATAGTATCATTACATTGTTCAACCAATTTTTTTTTTCTTTTTAAGTGTAAGAATATGAGAGTTCAATGAGATTGATATCTCAGCTAGTCCAGCAATTTTTTTTTTTTGTCATCCTTCAATATGAGGAATGAATTGAAGATTGCAGATAAACTAAGAATAGCTGTCTCTAGAACTTTAAGACAGTATTACAAAAAAGCTGAAATCCCCTGTATTTTCTTTACAGGGATGCTTCTGAAGCTGGTCAGGATTAACATGGATTTCAAAACTGCAGTTCTAGACAAAAATGTCCATATTCTACCTAGGTTATTCTTTAGGTGTTTAAGTAGTTCATCTGGATCTCACACTAACTGTTTTGCCCAAGGCTAACAGCAAGTTAGTAGCAGAGTTTGGATTACAGTTTAGAAATTGCTGATCACCTGCCTGATGATCAATCCATCAAATGAGGCTGAATAGAAAAATGCATCTCCAGCTGTTACGGAACACATGCTGTTGTAAGAATTAAAAGGAACCAGCTGTCTATAGCCCCTGAGAAATTTGAATAGACCCACATTTTTCCACACAATCATGCTGTAATTACATGTCACCCCAGGTGTTCTCAATATGATTACTCCCTACAAAACTATAAGTGAAACACAAGACAGCCCATACAGCTGCAGGAAAAATAATGAAGCAGCGGGGTTTCTCTTTTTCTGCGTGTGTTGCTTTGGTGCTGTTTATATAGCCAATCTGTTCCCTGGGACTGCTGAGAGAGCCCTTATGGTCCCAGGCACCCAGGGACCATAGATGCTGACCTATATAACTGGAACATGAAATCAAGCTGCTTTTTTTGACAAAGATATCTATCATATATTTACTTTGAAAGCTACTCTGAAAGGTGCAAACTATTTAAGGGAAGAACATGCCAAGATGAGAGAATGAGAAGACACAAGCAATGCGATTTTTATTGTTTGTAGTAATTTCAAAGACATCCTTTATATCTACAAAAATAAACGTGTATTTTAATTTTATTGCCTTCTGTATGTCTCTACATTCAAACGTTTGATTTTTTTTGTTTATTTGTTCATTTGTTTCATTTTCTTGTGAGAACACCAATCAAAAATCAAGTAATTCATTTGAAAATTTGGGAACTAGGGAAAAAATTATTTAACTTTCATATTTCTAAGGGAAGACTTGTTTTCAAATACTGCTGAATTCCACCAGGCAAGAAATAGCCAAGGTAGAAACAGTGAGATAGAGGACTTTATATACACTTTGACTTAGCACATACTTTCTGTTGATAAATATTTAAATAGAGATACTGAAGGACCTCTGATGCTTAGTTGGGAATTATGGTATCTGTATTCTGCTTATGAAATTAAACTGTGATGATGGAAAACTTCATTGGCAGTGTGCTAAAACGGATCAGGAGCTGTAAGTCAGGAAAGGTTATCATGAGAGGCAACAATGCAGTGCACAGTGCTTTTTGGTAGAGAAAAAAAAAACATGATGTGTTTCCTTTCTAAAACTTTATTAAGGACAAGGATACAGACATTGTCATAAAATGCAGCATGGGCAGTTTATGAGATGAAGGCAACAAAGTCAGCATTTAATGCTTTTCTGCAAGTTTTTAAAATAGTCAGCCAGATTACAGAAGGAACTTCTGGTGTAAACTGAGGAGATGCCTTTACAGCTTTCAAGCTAAATATGAGCAGTTCCATGAAGTCTGTGGTGGGTTGACCCTGTCTGGGACCCAGGAAACCACCAGGCTGCTCTATCTTTTCCCTCTTCAGCTTGGACAGGAGAGACAAAATATAGCAAAAGGCTCATGGGTTGAGAGATCACTCACTGGTTACCATCATGGGCAAAAGAGACTTGTGGAAAAAAAAAGTTTCATTTGTTACCAATGAAATTAAAGCCTGATAATGAGAAATGAAACAAATCTGAAAACACTTTCCCCCACACCACTGTCGTCCTGTGCTCAACTGAAGTCCCTTTTTTCTGTATGTTCTCCCCTCCACTGCTCCTGGAGTGGGAGCTGTGGTCAGTTCAACATACGTTGTCTCTGCCACTCCCTCCTCAGGACTCCTCACACTCTGCCTACTCCCCACTCCAGTGTGGCGTCCTTCCCACAGGAAACAGTCCTTTATGAACTTCTCCAACATGATATTCCTATTTATATAGAGAGAGTAGTTCCTCACAAACTGCTCCAATGTGGACACTTTCCATGGAGTGCAGTCCTTCAGGAACAGGTTTCTCCAACATGGGGTTACCAGACCTGAGAGAAAGCCTGCATCAGCATGGGCTCTTCTCCCCATGGGTTCACAGGTCCTGCCAGGAGCCGGCCACAGAGCAGGCTTCTCAAGGGCTCAGAGCCTCCACTGGACAGCTACCTGTTCTGGTGTGGAGTTCTCCATGGGTTCAGGTAGATTTCTGCTCCCCCATGGCCCTCCACAGGCTCCAGGGGCATAGACTGTCTCACCATGGTCTTCACCAGGGGCTGCAGGGGAATTTCTGCTCCTTGCAGTCAAAGGTGGTTTTATTTTGTGTCAGCACGGCTTCCTAAGGAATCATTCATCACTTGATAATTTCCTGTTTGTAGGAAATAAAAGTAGGGGATTTTTTTATCCTTTTACCTTAGAGTACTAGGATTATAAAACTGCTGATACTGAATTACAAGCAAAATATTTTTTAATGTTTTAGAGACCGGGGTGACAGTGTTTGAAGTATCACTGATACACACCATAGAAATAATTGCAGTAGGTGCCTTAACTCCAAAATAGATGTAAGCAATAAAAATGACTATCCTTTTTATTTTTCTATTAACATAAACTATGTAGTGGCACCTCAGTATGAAATATTTTAAAGACTTCTTAATTTACCACACAGATTAAAAAGAAAGCTGAATTACTACAATGGAGACTTTCTACTGGAAGAAATGCTGTATTCCTAATTAGTTTTTGACCATATATTAGACATTTCTGCTTTAAAAAGTGACTTACTATCAATATTTTATTTTGTGGACAATAAATGTTAGGAATTATATTTGATTATGTAGTGAAAATTCTCCAGAAAAAAAAGTATTTTTTCATTTAAAAAAGTATGCAGAATCATGAAAGTATGCAGAATCATGTTGGAAATACTATATCAGACACTGTTTAATCTTTATTCAAATTAACATCTATGGGCCTCCCACCAACAACTGCTTCCTTTATTTTTTTTCTATATTTTTTGTTGCAAGGTGGTTTGATTATCTCCAAATTACTATTTATCAAGTTCCTTTTAATGATGAAGAATATTTTATATGATTTTTTAAGATCTATTTTAATACTTATTTTAAACTTAGGGGTGAAAAAGATTAAACCAAACCACATAATTTCTGTAAAAAAAAGAATACATTTAGACTTCTTTTTTTAAGCTTTTCCTTAACATAACTTAGTTTCAAAACTTAATTGCTCATTTTTTATATATCTAACTAGGTCCTAGTTAAGCATATAAGTTTTTGAGACAAAAGTAAAAAGCTATCCAGTTTGCTTAGTTATTTTATTTCTGTCTTGCTTAATGAAAAAATACTTTGAAAATTAGTTAACATTCTTTGCAATTCAGAAATTTTATTGGCCAACTCCCTCTTAAATTTATGAAAGAATAATGGGAGAATCTCTCATTAATATAATAGATGGTATTGCAAATATACTAATTAGAGTTTCACTGTTTGTATGCCCGTCTCCTTGCATGTTTCTTAATCCTGATGAACAATATTATTTGGTATTATACTACATCAAAGGATTCAAAATATAATTTCTAGAATTAGCAATGTTAATTTTGTCTCCTTTAACAGCAAAATTTCTGATTTCACGCACAAAATTTTCGCTTAACCATGTTTTCACTTTCAAATCTATGAAACTGGACTTTAAACCACCTTCAATTTCAATTAAATTTTTCAAGTTTGCTCACTTAAATGTTCACTCAAATATATTTTTATGCATTAAATTATTTCATTTAATTTTATTATATATTCCTTACAGACTTATTTCATAGTTTGTCTGTCCAAATCTTGTGATCTAAGACATATTTCTTTTTACTCACTCTTTTTTTGTTCTAAAATGACCATATTTCAGTTTCATACAAGTTCCTCTCACTGAAATATAAAAAGCAGGAATTGAATGTCCTTTTTTTTCAGCAAGTATATCTCACAGATCTGAAAAAGAAAAAAAAAATTTCAGTATCCTGACCAAGCAAAAGAAGTTTAGTCTTAATGAATTTTTTCTGGTTCTTTAGCAGTTCTTAAGTAAATATAAAATATAATTTTTTTGGCTTGCAAATGAAACCACGTACAATATTTTATATGCAAAATTGCCAAACTGTACCTTTAGGGGTGACACTAATTTTGTCGGGCAGTGATATTTTCTCAAAAAATTAATAATTAATTTAATAATTAAATTTCTTAATATTTTTAATAATTCAAATAGTTTTGAATATGAAACATCAAGGCTTGATTGAATTTGTTTACTTAAGTGTGCCCTGATTCAGAAACTGAATGTACAATGTCATATGAGCAAAACTCTCAGTAAACAAAGCAGCTCTTTGAGCCTTCAGTGTGATATATAACTCTTTTTTCTTAGACCAAGTCAGTTCATATGTTGAAAAGTACTGCTTCCTTTCTTTTCTTTCCTCAAGATTTTTGCACTTTTGTCAGGAAAAGTGCCAGGTAGTTGGAAAAGCCCTTCTCCTGTAGGTGAACAAATTCAGGGAATCCATATGAGCCTTTAGACTTTTCCAGACAAGGATATATGAAGCTTTCTTCCATCCTTTTTCTTTCTATCTTATTGAATTTGAAAATCCACAGCACTAGAAGCAGGCAAGATAATGGCTGTGGAGCTTCTAACAATAATATGTTAGAGGTTTATGAGGTCAAAATAAATGTAAAGAACAACAACGAGACGTAAAACATGGATTTATCATCTGTGACATGTCATGGTTTGACACTGGCACCATGCGAGTGCCCCCATGAAAATGCACTTTTCCAAATAATTGCTGTGAGATGTGATCAGGAACAGAGCAGAGCAGGCCCAAGCTTGATAACAAATTAAAAAAAAAACTTTATTAAACTACTACTACTATAGAGCACAGACACTAAATCCCGGATGAAGACCTTCCAAATCACCCCTCCTCCTCCCACCTAATTTCCAAACAAACCCACAGTGAGACACCACCGAGGATCCTGATCAAGTTGCCACCCTTCAGATAATCAATACTCAGTCCATCAAGGGAGACAGGAGTCTTTCCTGTGCCACAGACTCCCCCAGGAAACACAATTGCCACCCTTGTGTCTCCATGTCACACATGGCAACCGCCCGGAGAACATCTGCCATGGTGACACTCTCCTTTCCATGTCACAGTGTTCTCACCACCGTGCACGGACAGACTGCTTATAGGGATCCTTTAAGGATGCTTTACCAAGGACCTAAGAAAAACAACAGTTCAGTTTCTCATCTTGGGACTACAGTCCCCTTCATTTCCCCCTGGTGCCGAGGGTCCAACAGCTTCTCCTTTTTGGGACAATAGTCCCCCCAATTTCCCCTGGGGCCGAGGGTCCAAGAACAGAAATCTTCTTCTTCCCTTCTTCTTCTCTGAAGGCAGAGGGCCTCTCCACACCCTCTTCAACTTTCCTCTGTTCTCTCCATTCCTCTGTTGGTAATCACTGAAACAGGTCTCTTGGCCCACCACCGCATCCCCCTAAATGCAGTCTCTGTTGCAGGAGAATTTGTTTCAGTCTATGGCTAACAAGAAAAGTCCAGCTACAAGCCACTCCATCATCTCCTCCCAACTCAAAAATTTCCTCTTCCATCATCTTGGATCCCAGACTGTCTCTCTTCTACTTCAAATCGAAGAGGAGTAATATTTTACAAAGCCTTCATTTCCCAGGAAAGGGTTAAAAGTTCAGACTCCCTGGATGGCTGAAATCTCTGCTTAGAAGCCGATTCCCAAGGCCAAGGCTGGGCACCTTCCCCCCCCCCACCCTCTCCTTCTCCTCCGCCGGCAAAGTTACAGGTGCCATCCCGACTCTCTGTCTCTTCCCTCTGTGGGGGGGGATGACAAGGCATCTCCGCTTCTCTCCACCCTTCTGTCCATAGGAGCTGGCTTGGTTCCAGTCCTTCAGCCCCCTCGGCTCACCTCGACCAGGCCGCATGGCTTCCCCTCCCCCACCCAGCCCGTGGCTGGGCGGGGGAGGTCTGCACTGCACTCTGACCAGAACCAAAGAGAGCAAGCTTTTGGGAGTTTCTGCTTTTAACCCCCTGTGTTCTCAGAGGCGTATCCATACCTTCAGTGGTCACTTTAGGTGCCAATATCCAAACCTGACCACTGATTGGCTTGACCCAACTTTCTGAAAAAATTCACTTCCGTGTCAAACCACAATAGACAAGAACAGAAGAAATTAGTTAAGTGTATTTTTATTAATGTTTATGAGCTATAAATAAGATGCAGCTATTCAAATAAATTTTTTTAAATGAAAATGTGTTCCTATAGTAATGTATTCCTGATACAGACAAGGAAGTTTTAATGTCATTGTATAAGTAACAAATCAGAGATTAATATATGACAAGTAAGCATCATACAGATACAAGAAACTATGAGGGTGACAGAGGTAGAGAAAGGCTTTGAGAATGGTGGAGGTAAGGGATATTTTAAGAAAAAGAATGAAGAACATGTCATAGGCCTGTACTGACCTAAAAGAACAAAGCACACAAAAAAGGGAATATTAATTGTGTGCATATGTTAAAGGGGAAAAAATAAAATAAGTGGGAGGATACAGACTTATTTAAAGGTAATATTTATCCAGAAGGAATGATCATTAATTAACTGTGAGTAAGTTTGGGTCTGTAATTTCAATGGTTTGTGAATTACATTAGATTGGGTCCTGGAAAAACTACCAATAGTATTCTGGTCATTTTTTTCCTTAACTGACATTAACCTTAGCTTAGATAATCAGATAATTACTGAAGAGTTCTGTACCAGTTACTCCATAATCAAGGCTTTCCTCTCCAATCCAAAATTTCTAAAATTTTTTTAAGATTAACTGGAATATAGACTGTGAATTTTTAGATTGAAAATAAAATTGCTGAGATAACTTGTATGCTAATACAACAGAAAGAGACATTTCATTCTGCAAGTACTTTAATTCTGATCAGAGCATGCAGTCTGTGGGTACAGGAACATATTGTGGACATCATTGTGGAAATGTTTGATTGAAGGAAAGATCAAGAACTAATGTTTTATGTAACTAAAATAGGAATTGCTTGAAGCAGCAGCCTTTTATGTTTCCTGTAAAAAGAAATCATGTGACAGATTTATGGAAACATAGATTGGTTTTCTGATATTGTCATCAAAGCAGAAGTTTAGATAAATACAGAATACTGCAAGGGTGTGAAGAATTTTGTCTTATCAGTCAAATTTACTTTGTCAGCAATAGACAGAATAACAGGACAAACTCTCTAGAAATGTTCCGTGTTTTCATAGGATGCTTCAATAGTAATAACAAGACCTGATGCTTCTATAGTAATAACAAGAGCTGCTTTTATTTTAGAAACAATTATTCCATTCCAATTACAGCTTGTTTTCTTGTTGTTGACACCTCTTTTACAGTCATCCCCTTTGGGATGCCTGTCAGCACCAGACTGCTTATTCTGACCTATGTGTTTCTTGCTGATTGTGTGGACTTTCCTCTCAGTTCTAAACTACATGTGGGCATGATATCGGAGAATGAATCAAAACCAGATTATGAGGTCTGAAATAGATAAATATATAGAAGTTTATGTCAGAACTTACTTCTTGTCCATCTCTGGTTTCCATTTCAAAAACAGCAGCCAAATGAGTGTCAAAACCTGTTACTGGGAGGACCAGAGCTGGGTAGAGGGAGAACAAGGGCAGATCAGGTAGGAAGTGTGGGGACAAAGGGTGGAGGAAGGATACAAGCATCCAATCAAAAGTAAGCAGGCACCAGTCAACATGCTTGCATGACTGAGCCTTGGACTTCAATACTGTGATCTATCCCATCTTCTCATTAAATCCTTTTTCTTAAATATCTTTCTGTGTAATTTATCTCATTTGTGAGACATGAAAAGTTTATGGCCCAGCTAGTGGAGAGACCAGAGTATATATTTTTCCCCTACTGTTTTTAACCCAATGTATGTGCAAATGTGAGCAAATGTGTGACAGTAGCAAATTTCAAGTTGGGCCAGCAGACAAGAAGGAGGAAAGCCTGTTTCTGGTAAGACTGAAAATCTGACTAGGTGAGGATGCCCATGGTTCAGGCATTGCTTTGAGTTAGTCTGAGAACCAATGACGGTATTTGAGACATCTGACAGAGATCCCAGATCTCTGACTGCGATACATTGGCACAAGGGGGCTTTATAACTTGCCTTCACAGACAGAGCCTCTCAGGACATAAAAATGCTTTTTAAGTCTTTTACACAGATTTTAGCAGTCTGCAGCTCTCCTCTCTTCAACATGATAACTTTTTTTCTAACTGTCCTTGAACTCCACAGTAACTGGAAGCTGTCTTGAGCAATAACACAAAAATTTTCTCACCCATTTTACATACCTATGTTAGAATAATAATAATAATAATATATATATATATATATGTTGTAGATGTGCTTACCACATATATATATATATATATATATATATATACACCTTACAAGTATAAATTCCACTGTACAAGTTGGATTTTTTTTTCACTAAAGCTATAAAGGGAGTCTGGAATGATTACTTCAAACATAAACATTTCTACTTTCTGGTTTTGATTAGATGAATCCCACTGTCATCAAATAGATTCTGTCCTTGTAGCCCTCTCAAGGTTGAATGAGGGAAGAAAAACACACCAAATCACATATTCACAAACTCTGTGTTACACTATTAAAGACTAAAAATTGGTACACAAGCAGCTGTCTTAGAGGTTCAGGCATATTTTAAAAACTCTTCAACTGCAGAAATTTTTATATTCTAGAATAAAACTACTCATAACATTTTAACCATGTTTTGATGTGATGAGAAGTCTTAATAATAGGGGTCTCATAGTGCTTGAAATTTTCTTTCTCTGAATGTGTACTTGATATGCAAGTATGTCTGCTCTAGCTAGTTTACACACTAGCTAGAACAATATTCCTCTATTCATTGCCATAATTCCCTGTCCCATTATTAACATGTAGGTCATCCTTGTTAGGACATCAGATCTACTTGTATTTTTGACCTCTGTCTGATTTAAGACCTGCATGACAGGAGTACCACATGTTATCTCTTTATATGGATCTGTATTTTTATCTTTAATCTGTAATCATTTTACTGAAATTTTTGTGATTAATGAATAGATCAAAATGGATTTCAGGCCTACAAGCTTTCTCAAAGCAGTAATAAATTAGTTAATGCAGTCATTTGAAACAGCCTTTGCCAAATAAAACATAGTTTTAATTTAAAATGGAAATAATAACTAAAAATGAAGTTCCAATACAATAAAAGGGAATGTAAGAAAAGATTGATTGCATGTCTGTCTGACTTGAACACTTACACTGGCCAAAATTATCTGAAGATCTCAGGTGTGGAAGTTTGGTTTCAGTTAAGGTTTGAGTCCAGCTTTAGGAAGTGTGTCCCTTTACAAAGTTAATGAAACTCATTCTGTTTGCACCTGGGACTGGAGTTTGATCAAAGCAGTTTGACAGCTCAGCAGGAAGGCAGGGATAGACTTCAAAGCATTTAACTTCCTGCATTGTCTCAGGTATTTGCTGGAACAGCTGCTGTCAGCTGATTGTCTCCTAGTATATGCTGTCAGCTTCTGTTTGAGTTAACCCCTTAGACTCATCAATTAAACAATACTAACTAACTAACAGATGGAACGTACAAATTATAATGCAGTCCTAGTTTACTGACATAAACAGCATAAAGTTTTCGTAATACATAATCTTCTAATGCTCTAGGAGCCTATGGCCTGGTTTTGACTTATGAGTGCATTTTTTATGGTCTGATTTTGACTTATAACTGCATATTTATCACTATGTGGCATTCAAGAAAGGAGCAGAAAGGGAAATGGAAGCTAAACAAAAAATCTATAGCACATAAATAGAACTGAATTCCTTATTACAGTTTCAAAATTTTTTTTCTTTTGCTCTGATAGTGAGACTATACCAGTTCAAAAGGGTCAGGTCAGGTCAAAACTTGAATGAAAATACTCTAAGCTGAGGTGAAGACTATGTGAAATGGATGTGAAAGGTGAACTATGAAACCAGTATCTGTGCTGAAAGGCACATCACCAGAATAGTAAAATAAACTGAAGGGAACACATGCTTCTTATTGAGCATATATTTTTTTTATCCAGCAGCTCACATTACTTTAAGAAAAATCTGAATGATAAAAAAAAAAAAAAGTCCTGCAGCATATTTTTTATTGCTGAATTTAAGTCCTGCTGAGGTGGCTAGAGGTCATTCTTTGCTGGAAATATTTGGAAGAATTTTTCATGAAGAGTGACTAAATGCAATGATTTTAACTAGAGGTATCATATCCCTGAACTATCTTCACTTCAAAGTTTTTCTTTTTGTGATTAAAACCACAGTGGAGTAATTTCCTCAAAATTTACTTTTCCCCGAAAGATCATTCCAGCAGAAGAAGTACTGAAGTAGGAAGTGCTAGGGCCTTCACTACTGGCTTCTGAAACACTCTCCTTTGGGGAAATGTTTGTTTTTTCATAAATTCACTTGTAGGTTAGCATGCCACAAACAAAAAACTAGTCTTTACTGAAAATGGAAAAAGTAGAAACCATCTGAAATGACAATTCAGAGAACAAAAATGCTTAACAGCCTTGTTTTGCATCTTCAAACCTTATCAAATGCAATCTCATTTCAGATTTCCAAGTGCAGGCTCATCTTCCAGTAAATATTAAATCATGTTATCTTTCTGCCATTTTCACTTGTCTAATTTGTACGACTCTCAGAATTCTCCACTAAGGAAAAGATAACAGAGATTGAGGTAGAATGAGTTTCAACAGACAAACACAAACTCTTTTTAGCTAATTAATTTTGCAACTTTGTCAAAAGTTTACCTTCACTCTTAAATGGAATTCAATCTGTTGACTAATTATAGATTCAGATAGTGTAATTTTTGTTGTGCTATGTTTGCATAAACTTGAGATACCAAACCTTCATTTCTTTTACTCCGAGTTTTCATGTCATTTCAGTTCTGTCATGGAATCAGAGAAAAAAACAAAATTTTTAAAGATTTATTTTTATATAAAAATCATCATGGAGATAAATGAATAGATTTAAGCTACTTAACACTACAGGAATCTGTTTCTAGACCATATTTTAAATATTATAAATATCTAAATATTACAATATTACATTCTTTAATTATATTTACAGTTTTTTTAACTAATTCCTGTGACAATTTCAATTTGTTATTCTGGAATTTTAAGGTAGTACTGACATGCTAGGTGTCTGATGTGATTGTTCTAAACACTACACTCCCTCACAAGGAGATCAACAGAAGACTAATGGCTGCCGAATGCCTCATCCACAGATGAGACTACATGCTCCATTTTGGCAGTGCAAATGTAACTTGTTAACAAAACTCTCTTCTCTTCCACTTCTGCAGTTAAACCTTGTCTAAAGAGTAGTTCAAAATTCTATGGAAGCACTCAGAGATGTCACTAGAGCTATTGGCTGTAGTATCATAAATTTTTCAAATTAAAATTTGTTTCAGTGACTACTGTGCCGGGTTTGAGAAGCGAAAAAAAAACAGGAATATACTTCAATGATGGAGAATGATAGTGGCTCTGGAGTTCCAGACAATGTTACCAGTTTTGATTCTCAAGTTTTACTCTGTCTTGTCTGGCTTGTTCCTTGAAGTTGTAAATACAGATAATAAAACTGTAAAAGGGCAATTTATTACATGCAAAATATGTTTTTGTATATTACGTATCAGAGGTATTTTTGCTTCTGTCTTTATCTTTGATGTTTCTTTTCTTTAATAATTTTACTTCAGTCCTATTCAGGTTATAGCTTTTAATTTACAAGTTTATGTTGTACAGGGCTTGACCTAGTTATTGCAGATATTTTATTTCTTCCCTCATAACTAACTTGATGAGCAAACTACAACTAGCAGTCTGTACACTTTGATAAGATCATATCAGCTAACTTCAGATAGTTAAACTTTATCTAATCTTAGACTGCATATTCCATTAGACCCATGTTACTCATCCATTCTGTGTGAAGAATACAGGTGCGCTCTTTTGGAACAACTAATCTACAGGCAGATTAATTTCTCTTTTTATTTTACTAGTTCTGTGCCTATCTTTGAGCTCAGGTACTTTTGTCAATTATTTACTTATTAGAGATAGGGAGTAGTTTTTACTGCAATTAATATAGTACAGGCTGATTTAGTGGACTATAATTTTCTCTCTTTCTTTTAAAGGAAAAGAAGGACTTATAGGTAATTTTTCTTTTTAAATATAAAGAAATTTTTTTGTTTATAGAGAAGTGCTATTACTTCCACATTATTCACAATCTTCAGAGGAAGAAGATGACATTTAAAATTTTTAATTCACAAAATCTTAGAAAACCTAAAATATTTTCAGGTAATCAAGTGTAAAAAGAAAAATATACTTTTATTTTTTTAAGTTAAAAAGGACAAGAGAAAAGAAGAAATTCTTTTGATAATAAATAACTTTAGAAAAAATAATAATTCATAAAATAATTTTAAAAAATAGAATATTTCATTAAGTCATGTCATAATTTCTGAGAAATCTGCTTAGATAAAGACACATATATGTCAGAGAAATCACATCTTGGAATGCTGAAAATGTGCATTAGAAGAATTTCCTTCATTCCAGTTCTCAAATTCAAGTGTTAGGTACTAAGATAATGGCAAGACATACAAATTTAAATTGTCTAAAGCTCTGTCACAGGAGACAGCTATTAAATCTGTGATCAAAACCATTTGGCAATTTCAAACAACTCTAAATATATCTACCAGATGTGTTATGAAATTCATTGTATTATGTCCCTGGTGCCTATAATGATGGCATTTTTTAAATCACATTTGGAAATATTAAAGGTTTCTGCCTCTTCTATAAATTACATGAGTCAAACAACATGTTATTTTGATAAAGTGACATTTACTGTGAATTGACTAAACTCCTATTAAAATACAGGAGCATTCTAGCACTCTAACACTGGTGTGGAAAGGAATGCATTAGGGAGAAACTTCAGCCCCATAGACTGTCAGAAAGCAGTGAGTAAGTTCTTTACTAAAGAGAGACTGGATTTTTTTTTTTTTAATTTTGCAGATGAAACATTTATTCTCTGAATACTATCAATGACGTGAGGTGATTCAACAAGGAAGATAGCTGAGGCATAAACAGTAGATCCACATATCAATTGTTCCCTTTTTTATATATATATATGTACATGTACACGTATATGCACATATATATACACATACACATTATTTTCATATATCTATATCTATATCTATATATATATATATGTATATATATACACACATACTGGTCTTCAGCAGAAACAGAAGATCACATGGGCAAAATATATCTGCTTCCAAACTAGAGTAGTTTCATTTGGCTTTCATGTTCTTAAGTTCTTTGATATAAAGGTTTTAGGTGTTTTTACATTCTTTAAGTTGATCTTGTCGTTAATTATTTTTTTTCTAGCTTATTACAGAAAAAAAATTCAAATACTTTATATTAAATAAGTAGTCCTGCCTCAGAATTTAAATATTTTACTAACATGGATACTGTTTCTTCTTTCTAAGGCACTTACCATCTAAAGCAAATTTTGCTACAATTTGCAGGTCTATTGTCCTGAAAAATTTAGAGATTAATAAACTGGACTCAAACTTTTACTTACAGTTCTGTGATAGTCACATTTTAAGTCCCTGACCATTATAAACATAGTTTCTAGAAAAGGAATTATTTGGAAATTGAGGTATGCACTGTGCATCAGTTCATGAACCTTATTCATCCATGGCATAAACTAAGACTGAAAGCCTGAGGGTAGAAACTCTGATGCAGATGCAATGAGCTCAAAGACAGCACAACTGATTCATTGCATGCCTGAAGATTATATGTGATAGTAATAAAGATAAACAAGCCTGATATGACTAAATAAGAGTCTTGATTTAACTTTACTTCTAAAAATCTTTCTGAGGGAATGTGAGAGCTGATATTTTATATTTGCCAAGGTATCTGCATAGGAAGTAGATAACTATTCAGTGTGTTCAACAGCAGCCAGTAAAAAGTCATGGATTGAAGATGACATTGTTCAAATGATGGGGTTTTTTTATCCCATAAAGGCAAAAGCAAATGTTTCTCTTATGTCTTACAAAAAATACTTTCTGAAATCAGATTTTTTTTTAAATCATGCACTAACATGCTTATGCATGTTAGTCAGCATGAAAAGCAGTTTTGTCTTAATACATGGGCCTGCACTGCCCATGGCAGTGACTGGCAACTCTTGGCAGTGAATGGATAACCACCATCAAGAGGCAATGGATACTGAAGAGATTTCATGTAGTGCACATGATGCAATTAGTGTGTACCCATACAATACCACACAACATTACAGATTTACCATAAAGGCTCTTTGAGCTATGTGTAAGAGATAGTCTGAAGTTCCCCTCATTTTTTGCCTCACATTTGCCACAATGGCAGAGACTAAGATTCTGAAGACTCCGATTGGAGTTCTGGCCTGGGTGAGGTGGATGCTCACCAAGCGATTATTTGCAGGTGGGTTTCCTGTGTTGCCATGCTGCACTGCTTCGAGCAGGGCCTGGCAAAGAGTGGCTTGCTCTATACATTTACACCTGCTTCATGACACCCGAACCCATGAATTTTCCCACCTCTTGGCCAAATGAACTTTCTGGGGTAACTTTGGTGATCTCCTAAGGAAGTTCCCATCTGCCTCATGACCACTGTGATTGTTGGAGATTGAAGCTCCCTCCCAAGGACTGAGACTGAGATCCCTATAATCCTAACACAGGGGCACTGGCCTGACTGAAACAGGATGTTTGTCAAGTGGTGCCTACAGATGTGTTCGCTGGACCAAGAAAACAATGGGTCCCACTCACTCCTGAAATTGACTTGCTCTGCTTCGGAACATGGACTAAGTGTACCCATTTTTCAATAGACTCATTTCTCCATTGCCTTTTACCCATTCCCTCACTCAACAGAGGACTATAAAAGATTCCTAAGTTAACCAAGACTTCGATGAACTGCCAAGGATGACGGTGAATATATGTAGCTGGACCAGTGAGGATTTTTTCTCCCTGTTTGGTAGCTATACCCCTCTTCCCCTCTTTTTCCTTCTATCCTTCATCTCCTTATCTGATCCCTCTATCTCATTTGCTATGGCCCTTAATAAAGGTGCATTTGTTATGATTAAACTGATAGTCCCCTGCTGTTTGCCTTTTGCATGAACCATCATGACACCCTGCTTGTCCTAGCAGGTCGTGACAGTATATCTCTAATAAATCAAGCACATCAGGTGAACTTTACCCAGAGTAAGGTTGTAAGGGTCACACATTTCTGGGCACAGTATATTTTAATACAGCAGTTATCAGTGTGTTTTGACAAATCAAGCAATGATTAAGGATGGAAGGTTGCTCATGCACCTTGTGCATGATATCTCTTGATAGGTGTCTACTGAATTTAATCACTTATCAGGAAGATTCTTTAACTTTTATCCTCCTTTTGCTGTTCCTTTCTCTTAATTGACTTAGACTCATACTGATGTTTAGTGCCATGGGAAATGACCCAGGGTGACTAAGACAAATGATACAGGAGTGAGAGGTATGAAAAAAGACCTACAGAGGACCTATTTTCTGCCATGGCCAATTTCTTATGAAAATGCTTCAATAAATTTGCCTTGAAACAAATAATTTTAATGCACTAGATGTTAGTTCATGAGCTGAACAAAGAAATTATGCCTATTTTAAAAGAATTTATGCTTTTTTTATATCTAAAATATCCAGAAATTTGTCTTCACATGTTAAGGGTTTCTATGTCAACTGTCTTTATACAGTTTCTTCTATAAAAAGTCACCAAATACTTTAGGGAAGGATCACTTAAGGTACAAATAATAGTAGTCATAAAACCCAGTAAATTTAGCCAAAGTGAAAGCCACTTATTTTTCAGAACAGGAAAGCTAATGAAAGGAATTTGACAATGCTGCAACATTTGTCACCTTACAAATGTTAAATTATTCAATGATTAAGTGCTGCTAAACCCTTTATGTTTTAGAATCAATAATCTTTGGTGTCTTACTATCTTGTGTCCCCAGTCTCTGTGTAAAACATTACAAATTGATTCTTATTCAATTTCCTATTATGCTTCACCTATGCAGTAACTAATCGAGTGATTTTAGCCATCAAACTCTGCTAAGGTTGCATTTTCAGAAATTAATTTTAAGACCTGCTTTGTTGCTAATATCTTTGATAGTGATTCTTTAAGCAAGCTAGTCCCTCCTTTGTGAAACCCTTTTACTTGGATTGTCATTTTATGAAAATAAGAAAAAAAAAGGTACATTTACTGCTGCACTAGAAAATAATTAAATATGCAGTTCAAGAAATGGTATATTAACAGTATTTCCTAACAGAATTATTTACTTCCACCAATAGACAAAGTGCTTTTATATTAAATTATTGACATTTATACAAAAAAATCAGTATTTAGTTCAACTATTCTGAAGCAATGGAAATTAACATGTTATTGAATAACCAAATTGTTTTCTATGTCAGAGTAGATCTCTAATTTAAAATGTTAGAAGTTGTTGAAGCCGTTGGAAAAATTATAAAAAATATAATTGTGTATCAAAATGCTTTGAAAGTTATGATCCTTTGTGGTCCAGGTTATTCACAGCTGTACAAGTTGGAAAAAAATGTCAATCTGATGTTATGTATCCCCTGCTGAAATAAGCTGTCAAGCACACATCAGGGGACAGCAGATGTTAAAGACCACTGTGCTTCAAATGTCAAAGAAATTCAACCTTTGCTATCGTTTGAAACTGTCTGTTGACATCCAAATAGGATACTGCATGTCAAGTGAGCTATATTTCTCCTTTGTAGATTAAGACTTTGGTCTCTGTTCTGTCCTCACTTGCTTGTGAATCTTGTATTTAAGCTTAATTTGGTAAGATATACTACAAGCTGCACTTTGTCATTCTAAAGTCATGTGTGTCTTGTGAATTCTTCAGGTGAAAGAAGGAATATAAAATAAAAAGAATCCACACACAAATGTTTAATATGCATATACTCCCTCTATTTGAAAAGAAAACCTTATAGAAAACATATCTGCATAAGGTAATAAGTGATAGTAAACAGAAACAAATTCTATTGACATGAAAAGAAATTAATATACATTAGACAAACATCTATGATTTTAAATTCTTAACCATAATGAAAGTACTCTAGTGAATCATCTTTAACATGCTTATGAGTAAAAAATAGGACAGGGTTACATAGACTTCAGAGTTAAATTCAGTCATAAGTATCTACTGCTAGATATTAAAATATGTGCAAAATATAACAAACTTTATATACACAGATGTCAAGGTCATGCTACAGCAAATTTAAAATATGATTGCTAAATTATGCATCCAGTGCTTAGAGAGTTGCATTCAAATCTGGATTTGTCTGTAGGAGTTTCAGAAATAGCCACTGAGCTCAAACATGTCTGTGGAATATTGTGCTGAGAATACCAAAGCAGTCAAAACACACACAGAATAAAGTGAATAAAAAGTAAAAAAAAAAAGTAAAAACAAACAAACAAACAAGCAAACAAAAAAAACACAACAAAAACTACAACATAAAAAAAACCAAAAAACAAACCAAACAAAAAACCATCACCAAATAGGAATAGGCAAACAAGGTAAACAAAAAAAAAACCAAGACTCTTAGTAGTCCTATGTTTACAATTTATCTTTAAAAAAATAAATAGTAGTTTAACTTGATAAAATATTTTAAGTATTTAAAATCATTACAATGTTTTCTATATTTAAAAGTATTGAAGTTTAGGGCCATATATAAATAAAGCAGTTATAAATTCTTATTTGAAGGACAGAATTCCACAGCATTTAGATTTTTAACTGTGGATGAGATGACCTAATTCTTAACAAATTAAAATGCAACCAAACCAAAACACCAGGAAGTTGTATTCCTTATCAAGACATTGTGAGATACTTGATATATGCAGCGAAGAACCCTAGCTAATACAAGAAAGTAGGAAGAAGATTGTGTAGAATATATTCTTTTATTAGAAATAAGTGAAAGCACAGTCTGTATAGGACATTATATGACTCAAGAAACAGAATGGGTGTTACTGGTCTGCAGACTAAAAATATAGCTGAAAACTGCTGCCTGTTAGAATATTTATAAGCAAGTTTGTACATAAAGGTTAATATACTTTTGAAATCATTACAAAGGTAGTTAATTTAAAATATCCTAAAGAAAATATTGCATTTCTGACATCTTAGCTACTTTCTAACCATAATACCATGTTGCATGTTGGGTTGGTTCAGTTAGGGGTTTTATTAAATGTTAGTTAAGTTGGTTCTCTGTACCCCTATTTCCCCCTCACAGTGGTCTTCTCCAAGCTGTGTACCATAGGAGCTCTTACATGTCCATCTTATAGTCATCCCCTGTTTATTCCTGAAAGTTCTGTGTCAGTCACCCCATCCTTGCAATACTATTTGTCCCAGAACACTGTACCCACCTCTGTAACGTTCCCGTAGGTTGCTGTGATCAACGTCACTACCCTGTCATCTCTCCCCATTGGGTGAGGGGGGCTTCTGCCCTTGTCTGCCCACCCCCTATTTAACCCAATGTTCCCTTTGTTCAAATCGCCATTTTGTCTACGTGCGTGACCTGGGAACAGCCGGTCCAACCACCGCTGCGGCCACGTGGGAAATAAACAGTTCACTAACCACAGGGGACAAGGTGTGCCTTCTCTCATCCCTTTATTTCCTCTCAGCGTACGGCTACGAAAGCTGCACTACCCACTCCGGAACGCTCAGCCCTAGAGCCTCCGAGCACGCAGTCTTGCCAAAAGGCAGTGACTAGCTGGGCGCCCCAGCTGCCTGAGACAAGAGCAAAGAAGAAAACCCCGCACTACCAGGCCTTGCATAAGATAGAGTTTCTAACTACAGTAAAAGTCTGGCTAGTTTGCTCAGATATATTGCTCAGATAGCTACAAATACTGTATGCAAAAGCATGATAACTAATAACCATGTGTCCCAGGTTGAAATGCAAGATGTTATTAATTTCCCATCTGTGAGCAATTTCTTCTTACCTTTTCTTCCTCCTCCTTATCTCTTATCTTCTTATCTTTCCCCGCGGGACGATATCTGTTGTTAATGGCCCATTCAATGTCACTGCATGACTGTTGAAATTACACCATCCCATTGTGGGATGCTCCGCCCAGAGGGAGGCGACAACCATTTCCTGACTGAATATAATCTGGGCAGCTTCCCACTGGGAACAGCTAGGGTTTCTCCACTGCACCATCAGAGGAAGATTACACCCTTCTACAAGATCTGACAGAACCACATCTGCCACTTTAGGAAGACTGAAGCCATTCCAGTCTGGACTCCCACCACCACCAGAGTGTCAAGTTGTATTCTAACTGTCAGTAGTTGTTTTCTTTCTTTCTGTATTATTGCATGCATTTAGGTTTTTTTTTTCTTTTCCTAATAAACTGTATTTCTGACTTAAAGTCTCTCACTAGTTTTACTTTTTAAACCAGAACACCATGGCAAATTTATCCAGATATACAAATTAATTAAAATATTTCAGACATTTTCAGTGGAACATCTTGCCATCTTCCAGCCCAGAAAAGAAAAATGGCCCCAGTCTAGGACAAGATATGCTTAAATTCTGTCCTGACTCATTAAACTACTTGAAGAACACAGTTTCTGTTACTGTTCATACGGTAATACTAACTTCACAAAACACCATCTATGTTTATATGATTTTTAAGTTTAAAAATTTTTGAGTCAGCAACAGGAAAATCATAGCATTCCTGGCTATGGCCCCCATTATTATCTCTGCTGCAATGAAACAAATTATTCAATATATTAATTATTCAAATATAATGGGATTACTGCAGCTCAATATGTACAAAACATCTGTCACTACAGAATTAAGATGCAGTTTTAACCTTTTAAATGGTAACAGAAAGTGTGCCAGTTTTCCTGGACACATTTTTTTTAATTCGAGATAGGGAATTTTTCTGTATTACATAGATAGGGTGTTGTTTTTGTCATGGGAAAGTAAAATACACACTTTGCACCAAACATCATGAACAGACAGGCACATTCATTTACCTGAGAATACTTCACAGTCTAGAGTCTAAAATGGTTGGTTTTGATGGTGGTCTCCAGACCTAAATATTGAGAAAAGACTGTCACAAAAATAACTCCAATATTCTATTCTTGACACAAGAAATATTGAAGGATCACATGGAAGATGGACAGTCTCATAAAAAATACATATTCAGTTATGAATTCCAGTATTTTGTCTGAAAGTTCATTATTGCCAACCACAATTGATATTGAGATATTCATTTTTCATATGCAAAATTTGATAAGGGTCCAAATGGTTATAAAATTGAATCATATTTAGGCACAAAATCTGTGATGCTAATATTTGCTTTTGTCACTATTTCTCATTATGAACTTAGTCTATGGTGAGTCTTGCAAAAGTCAGCAGCAGACAGGAACTTAGAACAGGTTTTTCAAATTAGAATACATACTAGATAAAGCTAGTGCTCTTTAATAATGAAACATTATCTGGCATTGAGGCTTCTATAACAAATGAAATTATGACTCTGTTTAGAATTGTACTGAGGGTATTGGTGCTTTTATGGATTTCTCTTCCTCTGCTAGCATTTTGGAAAGGCAGTCTTGAAAAAAAAAATCTGCACGTTAGCTTTTCTTTCTTGAGGACATTTGCGAAGCAGTATAAACCCTTTCCTGTCAATCAGACACTCATTTCATCTTCACATAAGATCAATTTTCTGTTTAGACATAGTGACTCTGCTAGTCTGCTTGGGGATTTGAGAAGATTGATTCACTTCTCAAAGTGCTTTAGGCATAGTGATTTCTTTCACCTTACCTATCTGTGCTGAGTAGGTCAGGAGTTTCTAAGTTCACACAATTTAATTCCTTGCATGGATTAATCTACTGTTGACTCTAATGTATAAACACATATCTATGAATGAAACAAAGTTTGGAAATTACTTACAAATTAAAAAAAAAAAAAGCAAACCATTAATTTAATAACGGTTACATATTTCCCTAAAATACATCCAAAAAATCAGATTGAAATCTTGCTGAATTTCCATTAAATTAAGTATAAACAAATTAGGTAACAAAATTTTCAGATGATGCTACCTAATTTGATATCAATATTAACATTCATGTTATTTTTAATACCATACAGATTCTCACTTCATCCAGACAAATATATTCCTTTTTGCTCAAAAATCAGTAAAATTAACCAACAAACTGACAAAAACCATTGCTGTAATATACTGCCCTATTTCCCACTGGGTCATTCAAGAGCAATAAACAGAAGTTATAAGTCTTGTACAGGGAATGGAAAACCTTATAAGGTGACTAGACAAGGAAAATGTGAGCAAATTGCAAACATCTGGAATCAAAAGACCTGCATCTTTAGATTTGCAGTATGAGCTTGACCCCCTTCATGTTCCATGGATATGTGGTCAATGGAATGAAAGTGTCTTTTCAATGACTACATATTTCTGCTTAGTTTTATGTTCTGTGGATTTTAAAACATTTGTGCATATAAATTAATATACAAAAATATTTATAATAGAGAATAAAATTTGTCCCTCAGTGAATTGGGCTGCTTAGACTTATCACCAAATGATTTTAAACAAAATAATTACCTGCATTATACAAAATAATTTCACATCTTTCCCAAATGAGTTAAATGAACAAACCTGATAGCTCAATTAAACTAAGTTCTTTATATACGACCTTATACCTCCTTGGTCAGGATTCAAGTACTCAAAAATTTTCATTGTCTGAAGATCCCTTTTTTTCCCTTCAAATTGTACTCCTTTAGCTCTGTCAAAACAGCTAGGAGGTAACAAAAAAACGGTGTTCTTGGCTCTGTGCATCCCTGAATTGGATTCCTCTACTCTGACATTCAGTTAAAAGACCAGTTGAGAGAAATGTTGTATGTGCCTTTAGGTAGAACAGTACATGAACGACTCTTCAGATATGGATACACTGGGGACATGGGGAAATATAAAGCTCCAAACATATGTCATGCAATCCAATAATGTAGAGCTCCAAAAGCAAACAATAACACTCAAGAAGATGAATTGAATTTTGAAGAGGATATTCTCTGGTGGATTTTAAATACTCATTCATTTGCTTCCAGAGCAATTTAAATTAGTCTACTTCCTCCTTACTCCCAGTCTGAAGGTATCTAGCATGAAAAAAAATTAAATTTCAGTTTCTAAAAGTTTTAACCTGTCTTTCTTTCAACAGTTTTGGTGTGTGTGTTTTGTCTAGTGTAGCTCAGTAGTTTGTGCCTTCAAATCAAAGAATGACAAATATTTTAATTTAACCAGTTTTGTCAGAACAGATGTTTATATAAAATTAAATTAGTCCCTCCCATGTGTATTAGCTGCATGAAAAGAACAAGTAGAAGATGGAAAATTACTTTGCAAATGCTAAACAACTGAATGAGAAGAAGCAAAAATAAAGAAGCATGTAGATTTACTGTGCTTCCATTCTTAGATCCAGAAAGAATTTCTAAGTACCAACAATCGATGATGATAACACTATAAAAACATGAGTTTCATGAGGCTTCATTGGGCTATCAAGTCATTTGAAAGAACTACATTGGTTTAAAAGTTAAAAGCATGCTATTTTCACATAAAAATGTAGATGGTTGATGAAGTTTGCAACCCTGTAATCTAGAAGAGTATAATAAATAAAGACAAATAAATGTTATTCTGCTCATTAATGAATTAATTAATGGGAGTTTGTTTGGCTGTAAGACTTTTTTTTTTCTAAATCATTATTTAGATAAATTACATTACTACAAACCAGAAAGAAAAAAATAAAATATATCTATGTTTTCCTGCTGTTTATCATGACTTGAAAACAAAAGTTTAATTAAATGTTAAAAAAAAAAGTTCCAATTGACAGCAATTTGTTAGCTCTGCTACACAATACAGCATAGAATATTTTGTAAGATATGTTACCATGAACATTATTTTTCAGTATGCAACATTTTTTTTTAATCTAGTTCTTGTTCTTCTTAGATAACAGGCCTCAGTCAGGACAACAACATAAATGACAATACCATGCAGATCACTTGCAATAATCTCCTCAAAAATAAATAACAGATTGGATAGGAAAAATTTTGATGTTTGACTTCACATGGCTACTGAAAATGGTAGTAAATTTAGAATTCTATTATTTAAAAGAAATGAACTAAAAACAGTTAAATCTTGCTTATGTGGTTAATTTTCTGACAAAATACAACCTCCTATTATCTAATATTAAAAATATAGAAATGTTTCATATTAAATTTATTTCCCAAATAAATGCTTTGTTTTTTAAAATGTGGTACAAAATTGTGTGTGTGCTTACAAGAAAATTGATTATAATTTATTACATTTTTGAATTTATAATTTAGTTAATTATGTAGGCTATGTAAAATGCAAATTATTTATAACTTCTATAACTAGTATGTATAAGTAGTCTCCAGAACAATTCAGTTTTTTATTAATGAGCAGTTATTGCACTTAGTCTATTGAGTTTGTTGCACTAGTTTTCTTCAATGTTGTGATGTAGAGTAAGATGGACTTTTTGGAATTTATTTAACAGGATTCAGTCTAGATCATCATTTTCAATCCTAGATGACAATTACTTTTTCGGTGGTATTTTAAATTCTTTAATGTCTACCTGCATTTCTTTAAATACTTCAATTATTCATATATATGGGGTTTTTTGTCTTTATGGTTTTCATTAAAAATTCTTTATTTTTTAATTCATTGTGAGATAAACTTATTGGGTTTTTTTTTTATTAAATAAAGTTTTGTTTATGCTAAAAAGCCTATAAGAAAAGCCTTTAGGAATGCTTATAGTATCCACAAATCTTTTAAGAGTCTGGTGTTGCATGAAAAAATGTTTGGTTAGCACTCCTTACTATAGAACACCATTTTCCATACCTTAAAACTATTTTTGGACAATAGTAATTTTAGCTCTAAGCTTTCATTCCAAAGATGCATCTTAAGTTATTTTGGAAAAAAAAAATGTTCAGAGATTTCAGAAGATGTAATTGTCCAAGATTAACTGCCTTCCAATAACTAAAGATATGCAGCATTTCCAGATAGGTTAAGATATGTAACTGTACCTAAAAAAATTTCTCAGTCAGAGCTCATTTAGAGGTTTTCATTATATGGTTTTCTAATATTTTGTCTTCAACAACCAGCCTCCAGTATAAGACTACTTCAGATAAGCAGGACAGGACATATGTGGAACATAAGTTCTGGGTTTCATCTTTGAAAAAAGTCAAAACTATTTACCCGACATTCAATAAGTTTTGAGATTTAAGGGAAGAGAACTGTAAGGAGAACCTATCCATCATGCTTGTTTATTATATGATTAATAAAGTAAGAGTTTAGGTTTGTTGCATAAGGATATTTGAATGTTTCAATTTTATCCTTTTAGAAGATTGTTTTGGTTTGACACTGGCCAAACACCAGGCATCCACAAAAGCCACTCGCTCAACCTCTCCTCCACAGCTGGGCAGAGGAGAGAAAAAAATTAATGAAGAGTTCAAGACTTGAGATAAGGACAAGGGGAAAGCACACCCCAAGGGCAAAATGGGCTCAACTTAGAGGCACAAAGTGAATTTATTACTAACAAAATCAGAGGAGGATAATGAGAAATAAAATAAGCCCTTAAAAACACCTTTTCTTCCCCCAACCCCTCCCTTCTTCCCACCAACAGTGCAGGGAGACAGGACATGAAGGGTTTGGTCAGTTCATCACTAAGATTTTCTTCTGCTACTCTGGGAGAGGAGTCCTTCCCTCATGAGACTGTGAGGGTCCCCCATGGAAGACAGTTCTCTATGAAACTTCTCCAGCATGGGTCCACATTCAGAAGCAGCAGTTCTCCCAAAACTGCTGCAGTGTGGGTTGGGTCACTCTTCCACAGGATGCACTCCTCCAAGGACAGGCTGCTCCAGCCTGGAAGCAGGGGCCCTCTCTCCACCAGGTCCCTAGAAGATCACAGTCTTCTCCAGGCATCCATCCTCTCTGGAGAGGCCACTCTGCCATGGGCTGACGGTGGATCTCTGCATCCCCCATGGATCCCCATGGGCTGCAGGAGCACAGCTGCTTCACCATGGTTCGCACCACAGCCTGCAGGGGAAAAGAAGCAGAAGAAACAGTGGAATGAGAAAGTGACAAAAGATGACTGCAGAAGGGGAGAAAGGAGTGCAGTGTGAGGGAATGGCAAGGAGAAAATATTACTCTCATTTAATTTTAAACTAGAAGTGTTGATCAGAAAGAATGATTTCTTTTACTTTATTTTATAAAAATTCCATATACTTGTATGTACGTAAGAAACTAATTCCATTTGGGACTCCTTGTGACATTAGCAAATCATTCAAGCAGAGTTCTTGAGGTTGATCATTATGTCACCATTATCCTTAGGGAAATTATTTATACTATGTGTGCAGTTTTGTGTACATAATTCTTTATATTTATCAAATTACATGGGCCTCTATAGTATACTTCAAACCTTAAAGTCTAGCAGGCACATACTCCCTTTTAAGGAAGGGATGCGTATTGCTTTAGGAGAGAGCTTCACATAACCATCCACTTAAAGGCTCTTAATTTGTAAGTCATTTTCTGAAATGAAAATTTAATAATACTATTGCATCTAGCAATCATTTTTGTAATAAGCATTTATGAACAAACTGTAAATGAACTTTTGTTTAAATTTTCCTAATGACTTTTGAGAAGACATGTTGCTATTTTTGAGCACAAGCTGATGTTTTCTGAGAACATCAGAAGCTTTTATATATTCTGTGACATTTTAAAACTTTGAGAGAGCCATAAGGCAGATTTTCTTTTTTCTTTTCTTTTCTTTTCTTTTCTTTTCTTTTCTTTTCTTTTCTTTTCTTTTCTTTTCTTTTCTTTTCTTTTCTTTTCTTTTCTTTTCTTTTCTTTTCTTTTCCTTTCCTTTTCTTTTCTTTTCTTTTCTTTTCTTTTCTTCCCTTCCCTTCCCTTCCCTTCCCTTCCCTTCCCTTCCCTTCCCTTCCCTTCCCTTCCCTTCCCTTCCCTTCCCTTCCCTTCCCTTCCCTTCCCTTCCCTTCCCTTCCCTTCCCTTCCCTTCCCTTCCCTTCCCTTCCCTTCCCTTCCCTTCCCTTCCCTTCCCTTCCCTTCCCTTCCCTTCCCTTCCCTTCCCTTCCCTTCCCTTCCCTTCCCTTCCCTTCCCTTCCCTTCCCTTCCCTTCCCTTCCCTTCCCTTCCCTTCCCTTCCCTTCCCTTCCCTTCCCTTCCTCCTTCCTTTTCTCTCTACCGCTGATTAAACATGTTTTTACCAGTCAGTTAACATCATAATAGCTGGCATGTTATTTTCATAACCTCAGGGAATTCAATTATTTTTCCTAGAATATTTCTTACTTTCAAAAACACCTTTTGATATAAAAATTTAAAAAATACTTGAGAAATTAAATGCAGTCTTTCAGAATTAAAAACTATGATTTTTTTGCACTGTAATTCTTGTTAATTTCACAAAATTGTTTTTTTTTTCTTTGTGAAGAACTACAGCAACTGATCCTCACCAAAAATGTTTCAGATGATAGGACCTGAAAACAGAACAAACTAGTTTATTACAAATAGAAGCATTTCTGTTTAGTTCAGATGTCCTCTTGATGGATAGCTAGGTGTTATTCTTCCACAGTGATAAAGCTGTGCTTTTCCCAATCCTTTTTTTCTGGGGTGTATCTGTCATCACTAAAAATTGCAACACTTCCACCTCACTTCTAAGAGAGTTTTCATGAGTTTTGTTTAGTTTGTTTCAGAAAAATGCAGTCAGATATAGATCAGAAAACTTCTGTGAGTTTGTGGAGAAGTCAAACCAAGAATCAAATATGGAGTCCCTTTGACTCGTGGTATACTGTTAATTATTTTTAAACTTCTTAGTTGCTAAAAATGAGAGAAGGACTCAACTCTCAGAGACATATTTTGGAGCAGACCTTAAGAATATGTGCTTTTTGGGATATGTATGACAGCATACGCTCTTAACACAAAGAGAAATTTGAGATACAGTTGCTGAGATTTCGTAGAGAACAAGGTAGGTTCATCACAGAGAGAGAACTAGTACGGACTCTTTATTGCTGAAAATGAGAAGAGTTTGGGGTAAACAATATTTAAGAGTTCACTTGAATTTCATTTTAAAGGAAACTGGACGGTTTATTTCAGAACAATACTTGGAAATGTGCTAAACATGAAAGTTAAGCAGCAGAATTAATGAACTGACAGGAAACAAACTTATTTGAATATGTAGAACCTAGTGGGTTGCTTCTAAAAACTTTCTGTCTCTGCCATCTTTCCAGTGCTTTTAATCTCTCCTAGCTGTCATGGAGTATTTTTCCATTGCTACCTTATCTATCCAACAAGCATAATTTTTGCAAGATAAAAGAAAGGTGAACAAAATTCAAAACAATTTGAATGATGTTTATTTAGGAAGATATGGGGGGGTTCAGGAAATTGCTGACAGTCTATGCATACATAATCCATTGCTTCCATATGTAGACAATCTCTTTACATGTTAGTTAATGCAGTGAGGTGAATGGTTCTGATCATTTACAATGTGTAAGAGAGGTTTGGGAATAGAATATGGTCATAAGAAGTCAGACTCCTCTTATGGAAAGGCTGTAGAGACTGATGGACCAAAACCAGAGAACAGTTGCTAAGCAGTTTGTAAAAAATGGCTGACGCCCATTTTATGTATGTATGTATGTATGTATGTATGTGTTTATTTATAATTAGGCTTTCATGCTGTTGTTCCTTATTGTTTGCACTGGTGAGGCTGCACCTCAAGTCTTGTGTCCAGTTTTTTCGGGCTCCTCACTTAAAAAAATCTTGAAATGATGAAGAGTTTGCAGAGAAGGTCAGTGAGGCTAGTGAAGGGTCTAGACAGTAAGGCCTGTGAGGATTGGCTGAACAAACGAGTTGTTTAGTCTGGGTAACAGGAGGCTGATGGGAGACCGTAACCATTCTCTACATAAAAGGAGGCTGTAACCAGGTGGTGTTGGCGTCTTGTCCCAGGCAACCAGTGACAGGTCCTGAGGACATAGATTCAAGCTGCACCAGGGAAGGTTCAGGCTGCACATCAAGAATTTTTTAACTAAAGGGGTGGTCAGGCATTGGAATGAGCTGGCCAGAGAGGTGGTGGAGTCACCATCCCTGGAAGCACTGAAGAAACAACTGGACACAATACTAGGGTTTAGCTGACAAAGTGGTATTCAGTCAAAGTTTGGACTTGATGATCCTAGAAGTCTTTTCCAACCTAAATCATTCTATGTTTCTCTTATCTGAGTTCTTAGTGACATAAATAAAGCTACTTTTGTGTAACAATTATCCTGTGATATAAATTTAAGTAATCTAAAACTATGCCCCATGCATGTACTAATTCTAGTTCAGTAATGCATTTAAACAATAATGATTCAAAGATTTCTTTTTTTATTTGCAATACTATTAATTTATTTTGAAACTACAGTCAGTTAACTGTCATTGCATAAAGTCTAAACATGCTTTCACAGTTTCATCACTCAAATATAATTAAAAAAAAACAGAGTCAGAATGTCTTCCCTAATCATTACAGAAAGAAATTACAAAAGCAGGTGTTAACCAAATACAGCATGCTTCAGTTAAAATAGTTTATATCTTGAAAACAGCAATATTACTATTATGCTCCACTGCCAGTTTTTAAAATGATGTTTTCATCTAGTATCTTGTAGACAATTTATCAAACAATCGCTGAACAATATAGGGTCTGAAATTCTTTCACATTATCCTGATGTTTTTTCCATTTTTTTCTCCTGCTTTACAACACTGTTTAATTTGTTTGGTATTTGCATGATATTACTTCTCTCAAATGAAATGTAGTATTGTCAAAATACAAAAAGACTTTTATTATCTAATTTAGGATGTAAAAGCCTTTTTCTGTGAATAAATATATAGCTCCTGCTGTGCTAAGGAACAAGGTCACATCTACCAATGGAATAATTAACTACCGCAGAAGAATCCAACCAAAAAAGTAAAATGTAAATTTTACTGGAAAATAACTGGAAAGATAATTAACTTAATAAATTTCATCTGCAACTGTATGCATACATTAACATTTTGAAAATTACAGCAGTAATAAAAATACAGCAAATATCAGTCCCAAATGTAACAACAATCCAAGCTTTATTTGATAATTTTATTTTAACTACTGGGAATAAAATCATATTCTTCTAGGAAAGAATATTTTCTAATGTATTTTCATTTTTTTAGATTTTTTTCATTTCTAATGTGGGATAGTAATAATGTTGCTACCTTCACTAAAATAGAATAAAGCTATAAAACTCAGACTTTTTTAGTAGATCAGTATTTTTTCCTTTTCTAAGGTTGCAAAGGAACAATTAAATTATATTCTCAACATGTAATTCCACTGAAAGTAGGAGAACCAGAATAAATTTGCTACCTTTTACAGATTAGGATACAGATACAGATTTTCCAGTGGCTGTGCCAAACTGGGGGCTATGTCCAAACAAAATTCCAGACAATGAAAAACAGCCATTTTCTCTTATAGGCAAGTTGTGTAGGGACAATTTTATGGGAATTAAATAGACTATATTAAGAATAGTCTTTTTCTATCTAGGCAATTCATTACTGCTGTCAAATCATCTTAGACATAGCAGATTGAGGTTTTAGATTGAAAGGTGTGGATCTCAAAAGCAGACTCAGAAAATGAAGATAAATCTACCAATACCAGTCTTTTGCATAACATTACATATATGATTTCCAAAATAGAACTTTAAAACTACTTTCTGTTTTGAAGTTTCTGTCGACATGAAAATATATGAATCAAAGAAAATTCTAATTTGCCAAGAATTGTAATTTAATTGAAATGGCCTCCTGTGACCTTTATTTTATTTCATTTCATAAGAATGCTGAAATTTTTATGCAGATGCCAACACATGTCAAATGGAATTAAGCAAGAAACTTCTTTTATTTTTCAGTATGATTGTTTTTAGCAAAATATACTAAAGAAAACATCTTTTTTAAGATTCTTCAAAGGTTTAGTAGTGGAGGAAATACCTATGAGATTAATTATCCTTCTTCCTGACTCTTAAGTACCTTTCATTTTTCAGATTGTCACACCTGGTCTTAGTAACATTACAGTTGCTCCTTATTTAAAGGACAACATTGTCTATTCCTCTGGCAAACATTTTCTTACAATAAGCTTTCATTGTTCTTTGACTCAGTTGTCATAATTATCTGAAATGAGAATCATTGCAAAAATACAGATTAATTATATATAAACATATATATATATAAAGTCAATTATACTGACTGACAGCTGACTCTTGCCATGTCCTGTGACAGGTCCATGACCTTGGGAGTGTCCACTGAAAGATTGGAAGTAAAACAAATAGCATTTCAGCTGATCTTGACATTCAAGGGATGGAGATTTGTTCTTCAATGATTAGTTCTGTATGTAGATCCATGTGAAGATATCTGGCTTAATAGCTTTAATGTGATACATATGATTCCACTTTACCTCTTTATTACTTTTGTTCCAAGGGAAACTATGCTGAAAACAGTATAGAAGTATCACTGAAAAGAAAATGTAGTCATTTTACTGAATTTGCTACAGGATTAATATAATCCAAATTAGTTCTCTTTTTTCCTGAAATAATTCATCATTAGAGGTAACTAATTTTTCATCTTGTACATGTGAGCTGCTAAGAGGAAGACTTGCATGCAAATAAGTTAATCTCTTACATTTTTTTCTCCTCTATTTCATGGGCTTTTGGAATAAATAAGTTTAAGCTACAAAATTCTTAGGAAATAATGGTTGTTATTATGGAACGCAATGCCAAAAGTATGCCAATAACCAAAATCTGCCTCCAGCTGACTTTCAGAGGCAGAGAAATAGTACTCTCACAGGAAATAGGGCATTTGAGTAATGTCAGAGCACAGATGAAGAATGAATGGATAAGAGTCTGAAAAGACAAAAGTGCTTTGAAGAGATAGATGCTGGGTCAGAGAAGCTAAAAAACCAAAATCATTGACCACAAAGCCTGGGCAATCAAACAACAGTCACTGGTCCGAGATCCTTGCACTTTACAGAAAGGAATTTCTGTTGCAGTAGCAAAGAATTTGTAAATGAAACAAATCATGATTTTTTTAATGCAGGGTTAAAGATTATTTACTTTCATCTTAACAAAAGAAGGGTTTATTTTAGGATGTATGACTTTTCCATGTTATTAACAAGGTTAGATAGAGATGAAGTCCCACAATGCTATGGCTCCTGGAGTGCCAATCACATACTGACACTGTTTGACCCCACTGCTTGGAGGGTTCTACAGATACTGGAGAATAGGCACATTATGCTATGAATATCAAAAACTGTTGCATCACGGTTTGGGGTTTAGGTTGGGGTTCTGATCTGTTAGCTAGACAAGTTCTGTGTACCCCCACGCACCCCCTGTGTCTGTTCCCCCCCGCAGCTGTTCACTCCGGGTCCCTGGCTGTTAGAGTCACTCTGAATTCCCACCCCCCGTTCGCCCCAGCGCCCGGGGTCCGCCCTGGTCGTGTTCCCCTTGGGTGCCGTGGTCCACGTCATCACCACGGCGCCTGCCCCCATTGGGCAGGAGGGTTCCTGCTCTCCTCGCTCTCTCCCCGATATAATCCCGCACCTCAGAGTGCCCGAGGCAGTGTTTCCTCACACGCAAGCTGGGAGCGGGTCGCAATGCCTCGGCACAACTCCCCGCGGCAATAAAAGACTTTCAGCCTTCCACCCATGGGGAATCCAGACGTTCCTTCATTCTTTACTGGTGTCTCTCACTCGCAGTGGCAAGGAATCCGTTGGCACCCCCGCCCGGACATCGGCACAGAGCCGAGTCTGGAAACACGCAGTGATCCCGGGTCCCGGAGGGAGGCGGTACAACTCTAGGTGCCGGAGCTGCCCAGGGACAGGGAAAACACAGAGAGACTCCACGAGAAACCACACTGGGGATAATTTTTCCTTGTTTCTTAAAACAACTTTTATTTCCCTTTTACTAAAAGCCTGATGTGTTTAAACTAGTCTTACTTGTAAGAAAAGGTATCTGAATTGGGAAATTGGCTAGAAACACTAATAATGGCATCTTGTCCTTTGCTTTACTCTGCTAGAGCAGTTTCCAAAGTCAGAAATCCTGTTTGAAAGAGATGAATGGATATATTAGCTGGACATGAAAGGAAGGTCAAGTCTAAGTTTCACAGCCAGAAACCACACGGATAGAAAATATCCAAATGGAGAAAAAAGTCCCACAAAAAATGTGACAAAATGTGGCCATAGCCTGCAGAACATTTAATTTTGTGCTTAAATGGTTGCAAAGAACTTTAGTACAGCTGGAAAAGCAAAATTATGCCATGTATGAATAAACAGAACTGAGCCCTAAGTCAATAAAGAAGTTTAAACAGGAAGTTTAAAAATCAATATGTAGGAACAACTAAAAAATTATGGAATCATATTCTCAGCCCACCTAATGTAAGAGATAGCCAATTAATTGCCACTACAGAAATAATTGAACAGATTATTGTGGGTAATGTCTAAGATAATCAATGTCCTTAGGATAAGATGCTACCTCAGGTACACAGGAAATCAGACAACCACCTTTTCTCTTACAACTTGATTCTACAAACAGGTTGGAAGTGATTGCTGAGTCACTACTTTGCAAAAGAATGCATTGGGCGTCTAATGCAGTTATGAATCGAAAATAGTCAGCATAGAGCCTTAGGCAAGAAGCTGATGGCATGCCAGAAGCAGCACCTGCGGGGAACCATGAGCTTGTTAATGCTGTTTTTTGGATGAGTGACGTTAAACTGTTGACTGACCATCACCATCTCCAGACAGTCTGCTGCTGAGAGAGACTGTGCCCTACAATTTATCTTTCACATTTTGTCTGATCTCATCTATGGCACCTCATCGTATTGATTCTGTCAAAATGATGATGGCAAATAGCATTCACCAGGAAACACTGCACATGGTTTTGCAAAAATTACATGGTATTCTAACTTAATGGGAAACAATGGAAACTGCAAAAACGGCACAGAGGAATAAATCACTGCTGGTGAATCTTGCAGGAAAGTTTATTTTTTTCTTCCTCCCAAATATTGATGCACTTCTCTTAGCCATTGAAATATTGGCAAAAAAAAACTTTAAGAGATAGAAGGAAAAAATCACAAAAAAGTGCCTTTAAGTTATGCTGCTCCACTACTGGGAAAAAACAGCAAAAAAAATGTGTCTCAGCAAAGAAAGAATCATTAGAGGAGTGTAGCAGTTATCACTAAAAAGATCTTTTGCTGAAGGGCTAAAACTACATGTACAAAAACGAAATTGAAGTTCTCTGTGCCTTATCAGCTACAGTGCATCACCCTGACTGTTGCACCCTGTTTTTCAGCTCTGTTCTGTAGCACAGCAGTTTAGTTTTTTTCTTTTTTTCTTGCCATTTTCCTAACATAAAAGTAGACATTGTGATATCCCATGAGTTGCTGTCCTGCACAAGAGACTTTCTGAGGCTATGGTTGTTTACCTCATTTCAAATAATACGTATGGCCCTAAAGAATTCCTGTCCCACATGCCAACCTTTCCTCTTCCATACTTTAGATTTTTAAAAATACTGCATTTCCCACTTTTATACAGTCTAAAAGTAGATTATTTTTCTTTCAGTGAGGAAAATTAACATCTATAGAGATTTATAAATGTTCTCCTCTTCTAGAGCAGACACAAGAAAACTTGAGAGTTCCATAATAGATTAAAATACTTTCTATCTTTAAGGAAAACTAATGACTTCCTCCCCTGTAAAAGAGCTGAATTATAGGAATGTTAGCACATGGTAGAAAATGTGTTGGCACATGGAAAGAAATACAGCAAAACCAGAAAAAAAACCAAAAAATAAAGAAAAAAGGAGAACTTCCTACAGGAAAGAGGCAATGAGTCTCAGATGTACAAATTACTTGACAAGGCAGAAATCATATGATCATAGAATGATTTGGGTTAGAAGGGGTCTTAGAGACTCTCTAGTTCCAAACACCTGCCATTGGCAGAGACTTATTCAACTAGATCAGGTTGATCAGGGTCTCATTTAATGTGGCCGTGAATATTTCAGGGATGGAGCATCCACATTTTCTCTGGAAAACAAAATAAACCAATATTTTAAAAAATTCTTATTTCACTTCACAGTCAACTGATATTTGCAATTACTATTTTGTAGTCTTCTGTTTACTCTCTTTTTCCTATTTGGATTTTCTATTATTTTTAATTCTAAAAAAGTTGTCTAATCTAATACATTAGCATTGTTCATATAAAATTAGACTACAGTCTGAAGGGCATAGGTTCTCTTGTGAAAAAATTCTTGGAACTTCAGAATTGTGCAGCAGATTTATCTGGTGGAAAGTCCATTGGAATGTTAAAAAACTTAACTGGGAATGATTTCAGTATTTAAAACTGGTTTTGGGATAACTGAGTGCTACTTTTCCATCCATACCTGTTGGCTTTGACTATCTGATGCTAATTAAATTTGGTATAATGTTATACAACAATTACATTTGTACTTTTTACAAATTTTGGGGTTGATAGTCCATACCTTAGAAAATGAATTAAAATAAACAAGTAATGGTAACAGAAAAAATTTAGAAAAACATTTTTTAATATATAACTTCTATCATACTTTGAACTTTTATGCCTCTGTCAACTACAAATACTCATTCTTCCGAATATTTCAGACTTTACTTTTGAACCTCTTCAATATACTGTGAAGTGCAGAATTCACAGTTTCACACATATAGTAGTTACTGTAACATTCACTCCATTAGTGTCTGCCAGATTCATTTTGGATTTGAAGTTTCCTATCTAAATTGACACCAACTATCCAATTGCAGTACTCTTTACGTTTCTGATGTGTCATACCACATTACATTTTCTGTGTCACCTCCCATCACATTATATTGTGTCATGCAGAAAAGCCAATGTGAGTTGACATTACACAAGATGATGCGATCTAAAAGATTTAAAGCTATGCAATTCACTGAAGCAGAAAAGGTGACACTGCAATCTAGGTGTAAATACCTACTTCCCCTAGAGCATCAGTTATCTGCTAAAACACATACTAGATGACCTTTAAAGGTCCCTTCCGGCTCAAACTGTTCTACATTTCTGTGTTTCTGATATGCTGGACAATTTTTAGAACTTTAGATAATCTGATCTGAACAATTTTAGTGCAGTGCATAAAATACCAAACTCCAAGAATACTGCATATTTTAGTTAGACATACAAAAGCAACGACAATTAAATTATAATTTCAATTTAATAGTAATGTTTTCCACTAATATAATCTGGTGTACTAGTGAAGTTGATGCTATAGAAAAGCAATTGTACCTCACTATGTTCAAAAAAGAGGATAAGTATCACTTCCTTGATTTGCTGAATAAAAAGCTATTTAAGGACTGAAGTGGCAATAACTAATGATATTAATGAGATATATAAAGTACTAAAAGTGTTCCAAGGCTTTTGTTTCTCAGTGTGAAGGAATATCCATTCCTGCTGCTTTAAGTATCTTCTCTTAACATCAGATACAAGAAATTGGATTTTCATTTTAAATGCATTATCTTGCCAAATAGTCTTTAGCCTAAATTCATCAAATACAATTTTAGGTGATGAATGGATGAGTCTAAGTTAGGAGTCATTCCAGAGCCCAGTATTTTACAATTAGAAAGGAAAGTGTTAAGGCGCGGCATCTCACTGTGTTTTCCCGGTCCCCTGGAAGCTCCGGCACCTAGAGTCGTACCGCCTCCCTCCAGGACCCGGGATCGCTGCGTGTTTCCAGACTCAGCTCCGTGCCGATGTCCGGGCGGGGGTGTCAGTGGATTCCTTGCCACTACGAGCGAGAGACACCAGCAAAGAGTGAAGGAACGTCTTTATTCCCCATGGGTGGAAGGCTGAAAGTCTTTTATTGCTGCGGGGAGGCACTGCAACCCATTTCCAGCTTGTGCGTGAGGAAAACAGCTGCGAACACACCGAGGCATGGGATTATATCGGGGGCAGGGCGAGGAGAGCAGGGGCCCTCCCGCCCAATGGTGGCAGGCGCCATGGCAATGACGTGGACCACAGCGCGATCCCGGGTTCTGGGGCGAATGGGGGAATGGGAATTCGGAGTGACGGACACTAAACCCTCCGGGCAGGATGGGGAGTGGTCATGGGAGTGACAGTGGAAGCTCCAACAGTCAGGGACCCGGAGTGAACAGCCGCAGGGGAGGGAGGACACAGGGGGTGCGCGGGGGTACACAGAACATGGCAAGCTAACAGATCAGAACTCCTAACCTAAACCCCAAACCGCGATGCAACATTAAGGGACTACAAAATTCAGAAGTACAAGGGAAATGAAGTTGGTGCATCCCCATGCCTGTTTTTAGATACAAATACATGGCCAGCAGCATAGATCATTTCTGACAGACCCACTTGCACTTGCACAAACAAAATTACATCAGTGGCCACATTCTTCTCCCCTCTCTAGCTGAGCAGGATGTAGCCGTATTACTGGGAAATATATTTATATACACATATATATACATGTACATATGTAAGGTATAGATTTCTCCAGCTCAGAATCTTCAACATGCCTAGTAGTCTGCCTGCTGCCCTTCCAGTCTTTCCACTTTCTGAGAACTGGACGTAAGATCGCTCCAAGGCTGCAGCTCCATTTCCTCCCTCCGTCTATTCCTCCCTAACCCCCCTGCTCCCTCCCCCACCTTTCTCTCACTTCATCCTCTCCCACGAAAACTTCATGAAGTTCAAGAAGGATAAGTGCAAGGTCCTTTTTTCTTGTGTGTGGATATGTGGCTTTTATGGGTTGATGATACTGCACAGGGTTTCATAGCAGCCAGATGAGGGCATTATTCAGCTACCCCACCTGCCATTGTTCTTCTGTTCTTCTGTATTCCTTTTCCCTTTTATCACATATCCTAACCAAAGGCATGATTCACATTACAGTAGTAAGTAAAGCTAAGTGCTTAAAATAAAACATGATGAAATTTGAACTTTGAGTTTATTGCAGATTCTACAAAAATCACATGGAACTTCGAACTTCATATTGTCTCATCATGTTACTCTTGCAGAACGGCTTTTCTGGACAGCATCTGTCGCTGCTTGTAGTTCAGGTGATATTTTTTTTTTGCCTTTCTTGTAACCTTTGTAATCAGCACTGTTTCCAGCAGAAATTCAAAACATAGTTCCACATCAGCTACTGTGCAGAAAATAAACTCTATATCCCAACCAAACCCAGTACTTTCCCCCTGTTCCTTTTTTTTTTTACCCTCAAGTAAAATTGTGGAATACACAAATTTTTATTTCTGAAGAGAAATGGAAAAATAATCTTCACTTGGTATCAAATGTATCTACACCCTCTTTCAGGCAGCTCTTGAAATTTGCTGCTATTAGAGAAAAGACAAGATTGAGGCTTTTTAAAATAACATTTTGTCTGTTGCAACTTATTTTCTCAAAAAAATTTAATCACTTCTCATTCTTATGCAATTGATTTAATAGACAAATTGTGTCTCCCTAAAATTAGCAGAAAATGTCAAAGAAAAGAAGACTAAATTTTATTAAAGTGAGTCAATCCTGAAAAGAAAATAACAGAACAAGCAAAGATGTTGAAATACTTACCCCCACAGCCCCTTGGAGTTACTAGGCTAGCCCAGATCTGAGAGAGCTTTGGGGGAAATATTTCAGGGTTAAGGCAAAAGATTCCAAAAGAGGCTCTAACCCCTGATATGGTCCAAGATGTTTATTCCATGGGAGGAAGAGGGAAAGAGAGGGAACCAGGAAAGAACAGGGTATTATCTAGACCCTTGTTCAGGAAGAGCCAATTGGCTCCCAGCCAGTTGGGTCCATAAAGGAATGAAGGGTTAAACTAATATGGTTACAGCTACAGGGGTCTCGGGGGGGGGGGGGGGGGGGGGGGGATGAAGGGGAAACCATTACCCAGAGTGATGCAACAAGATGTCACACATCACAAAAACTAAAAAACTAAAATGCACATGAGAGAATATAGAACCATTGCATGGACAGTGTTTTCCTCTGTATCATGTCTTCAAGATCTCAGAAGGAACATTTTTGAAATATTGCATGCCATGCATCATTTAAGTAAAACTTTGCTTAAATAGACAGGAGCTAACTCACACAGGGGTTTGATAGTCAATTTTTTTTCTAAATTATTCATGTGGGAAATTTTTTAATGTGTATCACTAATGTGAGCTGTAAGCACGTAATTGATGAAATCCTGCTTAAAGACCCTGAGGAAGGTGATTTAAAATGGCAATTTGTTAAAATAATGTCTATAAGCTCTGATTCTCCCATGCTCCTACCAGTTAACACAGCATGTTCATTTATCATTGAACTCAGATTAACTCACTCAAACTATGACCTAACCTTATCAAAGTTACTCCAAATTACCACCCATTAAACTGACTGTGTGCTGTAGTAGAAATATCTTATTAAGTAAAGCTTGCTTTGATTGCATTTCAAGTGTGGAACGATGCTAGAGGTGACTTTTATAATTTCAAAATATATTCCAAAGATAGATTTCAAGGCTTATATATTTTCCATGTAAAATTTAATAGGTTATGTATTTTGATGACAATAACCTTTTATGCAAGCAGAAAAAACTCAAGTTTTTCTTTCTCTTTTGCACATAAGCACAGAGTTTGAAGCAGACATACTGACCCTCAGACACTGCAATATAAACAAACATTGAGTGGCTTTGTTAAGCAGAAATAAAAATGTTCAAAAATATTTTTTTAAATCATGCTTTACTATCCATTTAAAAAAATGCATTAATGGACCAGCAAAGGAAGGATATTGGACCTGCATGTTTTTCTATTATACTGAAGAATTGGTTCCTATCAGAGGCCAGAATATCAAGTGAAATACTGACTTATTATGCAGTTGGCATTGATCCAGCAACTACTTATTGGAAATAAACACAAATATCTCAGACCTGGATATATTACTTGTATACCCTATTGTTTGAAATGGCACTAACCATTTTGTCTGGGGGAAAAAATACCCTACTTATTTTTTGTCTTTACAAGTCACCAGAAGTCTACAATCAAGACTGACTTAATCAGTACTGCCACAAACTGCCTTATGTTTCTCTTGGAAATAACCACAGTTCCAAAGAAATTTGTTAGGGTTTTTTTTCTCTTGGGAGTAATTATTGTAACATAGCTGTATTTTTCTGTATAACCTGGATCATGCATAGAAATTCCTGTTTAAGTTATAATGAAGTTTGACAAATGTAACAGTGCAGGGAGAGGAGATAAGAAAGTCATTAGTGACTTAGTCATATGATGTTATTTAAGTGACCAACTGTCTTCTGAAAAAGGGAGATTTCCGCGGCTGCTCTTTACTTTGTCTGCCCCGATCAGCTCCCAAATGCCCGGCTTGGGCTTCTCAGCTTTTCATCGGGGCCGGGGCTCGCCGCAGTTTCCGGGCGCTTTTGCTGTCGCGCTCCGGGGTGGGCTGTTGGCTGCGCTTTGCCGTCGGCGTGAGGGAAGAAACAAAGAGGCAGGGAATTCGTCCAAATCTGTCCGCGTGGCGGCTGGATGCTTTATTGGCTGCGAGAGCTGCGATGGAAAAGCTGCAGCCGCTCCCAGCTTCGCACGGACGCAAATGGCCTCGAGCATGCCAAGGAGTGGGGTGATATAGGGAAGGGACAGGGCGGACGGCGAACCCTCCTGCCCAATGGGTACAGACATCGTGGTGATGACGTGTACTACAGCGACCAATGGGAACACGGCAGGGGCGGGCACGAGACTTTGGGGTGAGTGCGACTGCGAGAACGGGGACACGGGCACGGAAACCACAGGAGTAGGGGAAAACCTGGGGGATGCACGAGGGTACAGAGAACTGGAAAACTAACAAAGGAAAACCCCATAATGTGAACCCAAACCTGGGATGCAACAGATTTCCTTGACCCCTAATGTTTGATTTGTCTGTCAGTGCTCCAGGAAAGCCAAGACCCTTCTGCCCAGCCAGTCTGTCAGCATCCTGTTATGGGGACCCTTCACTAAGCAATCCTGCTGGATCTGAGGGTGGTTTGACTGACTTATTCAGGGACATACATGGACAACATAATGGAGACTTCTCAAGGAGTCTTCCCTCTTTTCCAGTATTTCCCCTCTGCTGGTGATTGCCAGCACCCATGAAGGATTCATGCCAACAGTTTACAGAATAATACACTTTATTAATATAAAACTGTGACAGGTTAAGGTTTGAGGATTGTTTGTGATGGTATTTGACTGCAGAAACATATTCAAAGCAATGCACAGACAAACTCTAATCCACAATAAAAGTGTTCAGTACACACAGAATGTGGTTCTTACCTAATAGGTTCATCTGCAGGGAAGAACTCACATTCCACCCTAGGACTGTTTCAAGAAGAATGGAGTCTCCTAAATTCCCCCCATTCTCAACTTACCTTTATAGTATTTCTTTATGTTTAGGTGGAGTTGAATGACTCAATCTATACACACTTTTGTTACTGATTGGTGTAAAATTTTCTCTTCATGGTATGGTCAATAAAATTTAGACACTTGCTCATAGAGGAGTGGTCATACCTTGGAGGAGGTAACTTTGGGATGGATCTGTGTGTTGTATTATAATTAGGCTGTAATGAACCGAGTTTATCTGAGGAGAGTGAATTCTCCAGAGCTGCTGGCTTGGCAGCAAGACACCTTCTCCTCTCCCCACAGACTGACAGCTGCTATGGAGTTTATCAGCTGCAAAGCACCATCAAGTTCTCATCCTTGCAAGGGTTTCAACAACAGAGACTTGGCCACAGGGTTTCCACTTTGATCCTCCCTCCATTCCATCCCCCTCAGCAGGTGCTTAAGGTTGCAGATGCAGTGTGTAGGGAATCCTGGTAGAATAAGTTTTAAGCATGATGTCTGCATTCTGTCTAGGGCATAGCAGCTGCATTTTGCCCTATAGTTTCTGTACCGTTACAGCTTGTGTTAGGATATGAATATAACTTCTCTGTTCCTAATTTTACCCCTGTCATCTTTCCATGCCAGCTAATACTATAAATGTTGAAGATGAGGTTTTCTTTCAAGGAAGATACATTGGTAAATATCTAAAGATTCTTAAAACAAAAAAAGTGAAACTTAGTTCTGCTTTAGCTGCAGTCACTCATGCAGTAAAAATGTAATCAGGATTTAATTAAAATTATGTATCTCAAAACTGAAATTAGTATCAGAAACATGGAGCTAAAAAACACATTCAGAATCTTTTGGCATGCAAACACAGAATCTCGTAATGAGAAAAATGTCTCTTTCCTGTTCTCCTGAGCCCTTATGCTTATTGGTTTGGGTTTTTTTAATCTCTCTATGTCATTTTAGATAAACCTGGGTAATAGAGAAGAACAATATCCAGAGCATTATTTTTCCAGTTTTTGCGAGAGGCTGTCAGCAATAAAGAGAAGCTAGGACTCTCCCATTCAACTAGCTTCTGGTGCTGAGAGCCAGTCTGTGAGGTCAACGTAAATCCATTTTTTTAATAATCAAGAGGTTGGGCAAAAGAAGTAAGGACAGTTGCAGAAACCAGATTGCATTACTACTGATACTGTATAACAAGGGCAGGAAATGACACTGAACTCAGAAAATTAAGCATATGTCAATGGAACTTACAGCTGAAAAATAGGGTGGAATACTAGAGAAAGCACTTTAATTTTGGGAAAAGACGTTTTGGAAAAGATAGAATCTATTTCATTGGCATCATTAATTCCAGTTTCACCCTGAATTCAAGAAACTCCTTCAATAAATATTCACTATTTATTTGCAGATCCTAGATAAAAGGTCTTCCTTAAATTTGTCCAGTGTTGAAAAACAAAATCCTGATAGCTCAATGCTAGCTAATGTTGTATTCTAGTTTTGACACACTCTTTCCAATTAATTTTTTTTCTGTTCTTGTTACAGTACCAAACAACAAAACCACATATGGCCCTGTCATTCTTCACACCCAAAATTTGTTATCTGAGACTCTTATGCATTCCTATAGTTTTATAAATTAAAAATTCTATTCCTCATGCAGGCTATATTAGGAATGAAAAGTATTCCGATAAAAGATATTTTTAATGTATTATATGCTAATATTAATAGAATATTGATACAATATGGTGCAGGATTCTAACGTGGAAGATGGTTCTTCTGGAATGTTCAGCATAATTTAAAATTAAGAGCCTATCTCTATTTTGTTATGAAACATTTGCCATCAATAGTCTGACACTTATCTGTTCAATACATTGATTCATCTTGACTTCAAAATACATAATTATGTAGGAGCAAATAAAAATTTAAATAATGTAAAGAAAAATTCAGTCATGAGTAGAAGATTCCCATCCATCGCGTTACTACTTTCTTAATTCCATGAAACCAATGGAGCCTTGAGAATGTAATGATTCTCACACAGCCTCATCAAACAGTGTTTATGCTAATAGGTTAATAGATCCTGATGAAATTGCAGTTTTCCAGGGTCCAAGACCAATATCATCCAGAAAAAGATAATGCTGGAAAAAAAAAAAAAATGCAGACTAAAAATTATTTTCAGTATAGGTTGAGTCTTGTTTGCTGCCTGAAATTTTTGAAGAACAGTGTTAAAATATCCATGGTAGGGAAACTTTATTTTTTTTTTAATGAAGAGCAAAATAAAGGAATGTTATCTTTTTTTGGTTGTTTATGACAAAAAAATGTAGTATTTTCCCCCTCTAATTTCCTTAGTTCTAGGTTAGAAGAAAGAAGGGCCTATTAACACAGAGAAATTGATGGATTACTCTAGCAAAATGCCACAGCCATCACATCTCAACTGCCTGTTACACCAGTGGATGACAGGTACACTTGGAAGCATGAGAGATATCACAGTGTCCTTGATACACCCCTGTGTATTGGATGAGGTGTGTCCACAATTTCTATACTGTTTTACTCAACCTGACATTAAAACGCTGAACACAAGGTATGGACATTCTGGGTTCCTTATGTAACTCAGGTCAAAATGGGGTTCTCAACCTAATTATTTTAGAAATATTATATAGAGATTGACAAAAAACATTTTTCTTTACTATGTTAGGAATATGGAACATAACCTCAGCAAAACCAAACATTCTCCTTCACTGTGTTCTGAAGTTAGAGAATGAATACTTTTGTTCAATGTAATTACCCATTACACTGTGATGTTATATCAATTATATGTAGAAAATGTGTTTGCTGCAATAAAAGGATCTTGTTTGTACTGTGCAAGCAACAGCAAGCAAAAATGTATTTATAATAACAACGAATTTAAAAATTCATTAGGAAATTGTTTGATGTATTGGACTACAGAAAAAAAAAAGCCGACAAAACCCCCAAGAAATCTTTAAGAAAATTACAAAGTAAATAATGTATTTCTAAATGTTTTGTATGCTTCTGTTTTGTTAGCTCATTATACTTGGTGTATAAAGGCTTTTAGCATCTTTTTAAAAATGAAGGCAAGTCAGATACAAAAAATATTTTCTCAAGCAAGCTTATGTTAGATGACTGTTGTTAATCAGAACCTCAATGGATTTTTTTATATGAGTCTTGGTATAGAATTACACAGACACAAACACACTGAAATGCAACACTAAAGATGCTTCTGATTGCTTAATGTAACTGGACTTGGCTTAATTCTTATGATAATAGTACTGTTTTTTGATTAGTCCCTTTCCATGTATAACAGAGACTGACTATAATGGCAAACAATATTTTTTCTTTCAGAAGAGCTAAAATTCATTTTTTAATAAGGAAGAGCTATAATTTTCTTCTTTTGTCTCTGGACTGGTTAGCTAATACCTGAAATTGTCCAGCATCTATTATGGAAGAATTTCCTGATTTAAATCATCTGTGGTATAGTAGCTAATATAAAGTCAACTAGAAACACTGGTTAAAGAGAAAGAATTGCTTTTTTTTTGTCTTAAAATGTCTTTGTCTAGAGGATATTGATCCAGGAAGGCTGCTTACACCAAAATTGAGTGGAAAATTGAAAAATATTGCCTGAATTGACTAATTGGGTTTTTTTAAATCCATTGTGTCACTATTTTTTTCAATTAATGAAAAAATGTTTCTATTACTCTCCAAAATCCCATTTTAAGAAATTATTAGAATATCTATGAATAAAAAATTCTGAAATCTCAATGGGCTGTTTAGCACATTTTTCTATTTTATTTGCCTCTTTATCTTGCATTATGACTTGTTGAAAACTTATCCAAATTAGAAGCTTGAAATCTTGAGTCAGCCACCATATCCTTTCCCTATGCCTTTGAGTATTCATATTGATACTGTTTTCTGAAGCTGATGTTTAGCAAGTGTTTTTATCATTTTTGAAAGACCTGATAATTTTTTGGCTACTTTTTTCATAAGCTACTGCTGAGTTAATTTCTGAGTATTGTTTCCAACTATATGTACTTATTTTTTAATCTTGCATACGGCACCCTACATTTTTTTACCTCTGATTCCTGACTTTTTGAAAGGAATTGCATTACTTCATTTTTTTCTAAGGTTCTACAATTATTCTATTATATACTTGCTTCATACTGGGGAAAAGAATAATAATTTTTAAAAATAGCTATAACTGACAATATATCATGTGACTGTCCCTTTGCATTAAGTGTTTTGCCCTCCATCCACATAAGACAATATTTTCTGTGCAGCATGAACACAAAGTCTAAGGTTCTTCTCAAAACTGCAGATGCTTAAATTTGGAAATGTCTAATACAGCTGTTTGCTTACGAAAAAAGGGTTCAATGCAATTGCTGTAACTGTGCTGCTTACCTGGAACAGATTTACTGTTTAAAATGATTAAAGAGTTTCACTGACAAGCAGCTGTGTCTCCATCCAGGCTTTATGTAGCTCCTGTGCTGTGCCTTTTAGGCCTGTGTGCTTGCCTCTAATGTCACTAGACACAAAAGGCAAAGGAGTCAACCCCTGACCTGGAGCGTCTGTGGGCTGAACTGGTTTCCAGCTGGAGTATTTCAAGGAAACCAGAAAACAGATTACACCACAAGCACATGAAGAAAGCACACTGTGGCTTAACTGGAGGTGAGTCTAGTCATATCTTCTATCAAGCTTTCCCAATAATTTATACTATTAAACATAATGATATTTTATACTTCAGTAAATTTTAAATGCTTTAGCAAACTGGAACAAATTCAAAGGACACCTACCCCAAGGCATTGATTTACAGTATGGAAAGAATGGATATAAGTCCCAGAGATAATCAAGCAGAATAAGGAATTTCTTCCAAGCACCAAAGATATCAAGGGAGCTTTCTAATAACTAGATTATTAGATATATTTGATGCTATCAGAAACTATCAATGGTAATATTTTTCCCTTCAAAAATGTCCTTTGACATTTGCAAATGTAACTGGCCACATTCAGCAGTTGGTCCATGCTGAGAGAAACTCTGTCTCTGTTTTTCTAGTTCTCTAACCCTTTTCAGTGTCTTTTGACCCTAGGTGACTATTATCAAATATGACAAATTAATGACCCTAAAAAAATTCTTTATATGTTAATTTATTCATTGCTTTTACAATTCTGTGGATCTGGAAGATTATCATTTCAAGTTTCTATTTCTTAATAAATAGTAACATTTCTGCCAGTGAAATACCTCTTGGAAAGCCTGGCTACAAAACAGATGATAACACACTACTAAATGTCTGTGGGTTTTATTAGGATATTAGTGCCTCATTCTTTCAATGTGCTAACCTTAGTTACAAGAAATCTTTTTTTATATCTATATTTTTATAGGTATAATTCATTAATAAAAGGGTTTGAATTGTGAAATAATTTATTAAGCAAAATGGAGAGTCTGATAGAATAATGCTAAAAATGTTGATTTTTTATAGTTTTTGCAAAACTTTTCATTTAAACTGAGATGTAATTTTTGACATTTATTGCACTATGCCACCTTCTTTCTGTTATCTTACTTTCCTCTGAAAACCCTGACTAAACATAATAATACATCTGAAAAGGTATTTAAAAATCTTCAGAATTAAACACAGTGTATTACCTTTGAACTACAGGGACAATTTAAATATATGGTCATTAAAAGCATGATATATATTTCATTTGGTATTGGTAAGTAGCATTTTTGACATTTTCATGTACTTAATTACACTGATATCTACTAAGAGTTCAAGCTAGATAGTATAGTGAAGTAAAAAAAGTAGTAATAACAAATTTTTAGATTTAAAAATTAAGAACATGAAAATTAGCTAATTAAAGTAATGTACATCGATAACAAATACCGTGTAAGAGCAGATGCTTTGCAAATTTAGAAAGCTTTGGTAAGGGTAATAAGGATTACTGAAGTGAAAATTTGCATAGCTGAGTAACAATACAGTCAAGGTTTTATAATAAGTTAATAATAACTTTTAATAATGCACTGAGATTTTAGATGATCTATCTGGCTTAATAGACTACATCTTAAGGAATACTGTTCCCATTCCTTTGAACTTCCAAAGAAGTTTCTTTATAGTTGCATGGGATTTTTCATTAACCTGGTCTAAGTCATGTTCAAGTAAGGGTTGCAGAAATAGGCTATATGTTATAATATTCCTTGTTCAAGGAAGATACAAAACAGTCAGGTTTCCCCCAAAGGAAGACTTTGATTTTTGCAAGGTATGAATAGATCATCAGAAATTAATTTTGCATTACTTGACTTGATAATGAATTTAAAATTCTGTGCTTTCTAAAGAAGATGTGCCTGGTAGAAAGCAAGGGAGTAAAATGTTTGCACTGTTTGCTTATGCCTTTCCCTGTACTCACAAAGACTTTGAATTTTATTTAGAACATTTGTCTGCACTATGTGAAGATAAATATGGACAGACAGCATCATTTCCACTATCAAGTTTGGTCTCTGCAACTCATCTTCTTCCTGCTGTGATTAAAAAAATAAAGAAGCCCAAAACCACTACAAACAAACCCAAACTATACCAAACCCCCATCACCACCAACAAAAAAAACCCAACCAACCAGCCAAAAGTAGCCCAAACAACAACAACTCAAAATACCAAACAAAAAACTCCCAAACCAGAAATTCTTAGTAGATAGTTTGAGGTACAGATCCCTAAGCCAAAGCTACAATAACTGCCATTTATCTTAGTGGCTTTTCTTCCACTAAGATCAGCTTCTGGTTTTATAATTTTGCACTGGATCTTTCTGGTTTAGAGCTAAAACAGCAGAGGAAAGGTCCAGCCTGTAACATCAATGCAGTTTGCAAGTGGATGTGATTGTTATGATTGCCTCTCTTAGATGTCTTCTCTGCTGCCAAACTGACAGAACTTTGTTCACATTTGTAAAATTTGCTGATTTTCACAGTCGTTTAACTTTAACAATTATCATAATAGATAATTGGAGAGAGTTGTCCAAGTGCCTCTTATGTGAATTTATTATCTCCAGAGTGCTTGTTATTGTATATCCTTGAGCAGGACCCTCAGGCTTACATTTGAAAAGATTATTCTTTAACTACACTTGGAATTTGAAAATGCTCAGTTCACTAAACCCTCAGCATTATGTGTGGAAAGGGATTGAAGGCAGAGCTGGAACTCACACTTTGGTCTTCAGAGGTAAGCATTAAAAGTGAGATAAAAAATGTAAGATTTTCTTTAAATCTAGTTGCTATATTTTTTAATGTTTTAATGAAGTTTTTCAGGTGACTGCTTCCTGAGTGACATACTGACAAGCACATCTGATTGTATCAGTCCTGAGAGAATGAAATTGAACAGTAGGAGATTCAAAGAACAAAATAATGGAGTGGGAAGAGGAGGGATTGTTCTGTCTGATCAGGACACCCTTGCCAAAGTAGACTGCTCCAGCTCCTCGATTTTTATATTTCCTGGGTTTTGTCTATTTCAGATACAAAATTCCTGACAGGCTGTCTGGTGCAACAATTCAGAAAGCAGAAAAAAGACCCTCAAGTGATCTGCATGAGCTGGGTACGTAGGAAAGTGAAAGGCAATGATCAGCTACATGAGTCTTGCACTTCACTTGGGAAAGCCTGCTCATTGTGTTTGAGTACAGGGATATTACAGCTTGCTTTTTCAGCAGATGTATGTTTAGCTAGTTTGTACACCAAATTAAAAATATAGAGAAAAATTCATAGCTTGTGTAATTCATAATAACTACTGCAGATGACTAGTTTATACCTGCTGAGTGCAAATCCCACAGGATGCTTTCATAAGCATTGGGTTTAGAAAACTTCAAAGATTAATCAATTTTAGAATTTTAAACAGCTAAGATTTAAATTTGTTGTTTTGACAATTTCTCAGTTTTCTAGGTAGAAAGTGCCATAACTAAACTTTTCTTAAATTAAAAAAAGACATTTAATTATTCAATGTTACATATTTGACGTGCCTGAAAAGAGGAGTAAATCTATTTTCTGATCTGTTTCACAGATTTAGCAGAAGCTAGCATACTCCAAGAGATGTCATACTAATAACTATTGTGAACAATTCCATTCAACAATTCTACAGACCGCCTGTATAAGAATATGGGTTTAGCATTCACAGCCCAAGACATCTGATTTGAGATCATCCTCAAGTCCCACTGCCCTGAACCAGTTGTCTTTAAAATGTCAAAATATTGTGCTTATTTTTCCTGTTATTACAGTGAAGTAAAAGAAAATGAACCTAAAATGTGTAGTTTTTCCAGAAAACAAAAGACATTATGTCCTGCCAAGGATATTAGTTGAAGAACATTAAGCCTGCAACACTTGAAAAGCGACAAGTCAAGCATTCTAAAATATCTTTTTATCATGCATGCCTAATAGCGGAGTGTTGCTATACTTGTCTTTCTAAAGACACAGCTCAAACCCTGCTATTCTAGTCATCTGAATGCAATCCCCATGCTATATTCCCATACAGGCTCTGCCAAATAAGAACCATAATAAACTATGAGTTATCTGGCATAACAGAGTTTTCAAATGCAAAGAAAATAATTAAAAAAAAACTAGAGGAAACAATGGAGTAAATGGTCTTTTTTCAATACATTTGCCTGGAAATGATATGTCTTTATATCTGACAAGATCTAGATCTAAAGCTATATATATAGATGAAGCTCTAGATTTATAATTTTTGCAAGCCAGAATTTATTTTGGTAGAAGTTCTGCGAATGCATTTCTCAATACATTTATTTTATGTTTTCATAAATTCTGTAGAAATGAATGTTGAAATCGAGACTTCTAACCCAATACAGCAATCACCTCATGTTCTGTATTTTAGCATGAGTTGTCTTAGCCTGCTTTAGTTAATAAACTTATTTATGAGTGGAAGAGAAGTAAACCTGAAGTCGTACAGTCACAGAAATTTTGTCTGGAGGACATCATCCCGTTTTACCTTCTGTGAACCAGGACTACCCTTAAGACTGGATTGATTTTTGCATATAAAATTCCTTCAGGTGTCTGCAAAAAGGTTTTAAAAAAATGCCCATTATATTTTCAGACTCTGACCCATGGCTGACTGATCTACAGTTTCCTGGTTTCTCACTCTTTCTGCAGAGAACCATATCTCATAACCTTTTGCAGATGTCAGATTTTTTTTTTTTTCAGATATCCAGTCAATGGAATATTTCACAAACCATGAGTTCTTTCAGCATCCTCAAGTATTTCATGTCTGGTCTCATGGATGGGAATAAAATAAGATTTGCCAATTAGTCTTTATTGCTCTTGGTTATCCTTCTATTTCCCAATCCATTTTGATATGCCCAGAAATCTGTGATGTACAGATGTTTTTTAAACATCCATGTGTATATGCCAATAGGTGCACAGAATGAGCATGAGACTGATATAGCACTATAGTAAAAAAAATTAAAAAGCAGAGTAGGAATAAATAGCAGCCTAGAAATTAATTTTATTTAGTCAGTAGGAGAGAACTGAGCACAGTTAATGCTCATTTTGGTATTTTCTTTATTAAACAGATGGAAAAGCTAAACATGTTTCCCTGGAGAGAAAATAATCGCAAACTGAGAAATGTTTTATTTTTCTTAAGAAATAAACAAAGATGTTAAATGGCAGGCCCAAGTAGGAAGTCATGACCATTGGCAGTTTACTGCCACTCACCTTCCCCTAGTGAATTAATTTGCTGTAAAGATTACAAATATCATCCTTTGTGTCGGAACCAAACCCATTAGATTTATATGCAGAGGATGAAAGGAATTTTCAGACTTAGCTAGAAGCTCTCATACTTCCGTAATTCTTATTATTCAGCAGCTGAGTATCTTGGATTCTAACTCAGGGTTTGAACTGATGGACAACTACCTCTTAAATTTATGTTCCAAATGGAATGTTTCAAAACACCAACTGATAAAAAAAAAAAAGAAAAAAAAACGGATTTCAAAACTACATATGAACTTTTTTCAAATTTTATGTTATTCTAAGTCTATTTTTAACAAAAGACAAAGTGTTACAGCTAAAATTTGTACCGCAGTTTAGTTTTACTTGTATTTCTGGCTTTTGTTCAGTTTTGGTATAATACTTATGGACATGGATGTGGACAATTGTGCCATTTAAAAAATAAACAAACCTTAAAATATTATCTCAAATTGATATAGAAAAGGATTTTCCTAGTAATCAATAGCATAATACCTTTTGAAAAACAAACAACTGACCTGGCATCCTTCACTAGCTTTTTTCCTTGGAGAAGAATGAGGAGAAAAAAAAAAGTGGAAGAGCCTTATTAAAAACACAGAAATATTATGTTTAATTAGGAAGATAATATAATCTAGTAATCTTATTGCAACACTTTACTCTCTATAAGACTATAAATGTTAACAAAGTTGACAAAGCTTTTTCTTCTAATGCCATTTAATTCAAGCAGTCTGCCATAGAGATGGGTAAAATTGGTTATTTATTTACATTTTAGAAATTGTCAGTAAAAATCTTTGGTAATCAGTTGAACCATTATGCTTTCACCCTGTCTTGCTGCAAAGTAGAGAAAGCTAGCAGTGGAAACTCAGGAATGGAATTCTGAAATATAGCTTAAATTTACTTGAAAGAATAGGGTACAGACTACAGCTTCATTAATCTAGATGCACAGCAAAAATTATTGAAATAAAATCCTGTTGTTCCTAAAAATTATGTTTCTGAATTAGTTATTGTACCAGAAAAGAAGATTAATTCAACATTTTATATGAAGCTCAGTTCCAGATTAAGTATCCAGGTTTTCTGTTAAGAATTTAGATTTCTATGTGTGTGCTACTTGTCTAAATCTTCATTATACTCAGTGAAGAACTAAATTTGCAGTCAGTACAATTTATCTCTCTTGAAAGCAGACATACTTGACCAAAACCAAGTATGTTGAAAAAAAAAACCCCTAAACTTTAGAACCAAGAATTTTGACAGAATATGCTACATGCCTTTGGTCTCCTTTTCTTCAGAAAGTGTCCCGTTTGAATTATAAACTGTAAATAGAATTACAGAATAGCTGAGTTTGGAAAGCTTCTCTGGAAATATTGTAGTCCTACCAAAAGTAGGTAATGTGGAGCAGGTTCTCAGAATGGTAGTCAGTTGGGTTTTGAATATCGCTAATGGTGGAAATTCTACAACACCTCCAGACAAATTGTTCCAGTGTCTGACCACTATCACCATAAAAAAAATTATGATGTGGTGTGATAGGATGGTATGAATGATTTTTGTTAGGAATTAGGGTAATGGTATTAATGTAAAACCATTTTGTGAATGGTATTTTATATTCAGAAATAAACACAATACTTTGAGAGAAAGAAAAGAGAAAAGAATGTGAGAAAAGTACATGTGTAAACATAAAATCCCATAGTAGAATAAAATGCATACTGAATTTGTATTCCTTCAACTTATATTCACAGCCATGGCAGTCTGGGAAGAGCACTTTGCTTAGCAGTTTCTAGTCTCTTGAACAAACTGAAGCACAATAAGCATTAGCATTAATCCAGGTGCACACATGGGAGGCTGTGTGAGGACCAAGCAACAGTCAACAGGCTACACAATTTTACGTTTTAGAACTTGTCCCTTAGCACCAAACTCAATACCCAAGAGAGGAGCTAGGAATTTTGGAGGGGTCAGTTAACTCTGTGAGAGACTTTTAGAGAAAACCTACAGGAAATACTGAACACGGAGGGAAGTCCAAGTTCCTGCCATTCTCTGGAAACGACAACCTCCCAAAAAATGAGACTTCAAGAAAAGTTTCTCTTTTTTCCTTCTTCAAATTCACTTTTGAAAACCAATCCTTGCAGAACAGAATTCAACAAATTTGCTCTGCAAGACATGTTCAAGGCTCATTTGTGCCAAAATTATTCCAAGAAAGAAAATTATATTTTTAAGGGAGAACACTCATGATGGATCTGAGAATTGTAAACCTAGATTTGTTTGAAGATCATGTACATTACAAGTGGTCTGTGAGCAGAGACTGAGTTTATTGATTATTCTGGGAAATTACTTATGTCCTTTCCTTCTATTGAAGTTTATTTAAAATAAGAAAAGATCTTATAGGGATAATCGTTACCACAAAACCAAGTGGTCAGGCTAGTATAAGGTGAATTGCCACTTCTTCAGCTATGACAGCCTCTTATGAAGCAGCTCTCTTGAAATACATTGAGAATATTCTAAGCAACAGGCATTAAAAATCTTTGCCATTTTTATGGCAATACTCTGCTTTTGCAACTTATGACTACATCCATCTTATTACCTAAATTGGATCAGGGCTCATTCTCTAGCATTGGCAACATAGAAAAGCTTTTTCCAACGAAGTTATACTTTCTTACCTCTCAGAATATAATGACTATATTCAAATAGAATTTCTGTTTTTTGTGGGAATGTATGTTGGCCTTAGAAAAAAGTGCCAGCAAATGTTGTGCAAAGATTTTAGTACTTAGAGAAGTATATGCCAGTGCTCAATCCTGTATTCTTGTCCTGTTTAATTTGCTATTACAAATGTAAACAGTGGGGCTTATAAAGCAGTTAGAACTTTTATTTCTCAAGCAAGATAGTTATAGATATTTAAAGATACTATCACATGAGTATATAGATTCTATATGATGATTAAGAAATACTGCTGAAGAAAAAATATAGTTTTTCTATATAGAAAAACTAGAAAATATAGAAAAAATACAGTTTTTTCTAGATTGTATATTTGAACATTGTCATTCAATTTCACCTAACCTTTTTAAATACTGCTTTTTAGTCTCTAAATACTTCTACATTTTCTCAAAGTTTTCAACAGAATATATATTCAGGGTGCTGTGGACTTCAGGAGACCTTGACAATAATCCTTATTGGATGCAGGGTTCATTGCCTTGCTCAAGGCTCTTGAATGGCTGTCAGAGATCACATCGTTTTCTACTAATCTCTTAGGGATGCTCAAAGGATTAATTAGTGAATGTGTTTTGAAGTACTTTGAAGACGAAAAGTGCTAAGCATTACGAAGAAAAAGGTTGGAGAGGCAAACCAGGGTTTGACAGGTAGCCGAAACATAGCTTCAAAATCTCTAATTTGTTATTAAGAGCCTTAATTCTCTCTGAATTATCTGTGATCTGGGTTTCAGAACAGTAAGAAAATCTTTAAAACATCACCCTACTTCATTTAAACCAGACGAAGGTTACACATTTCCCCTCTCTTCTTTCCCTTTAATTAATTGTGATAAATACAATGGAACTTGCTGTTCAAAGAGTTTCAATTGCTTAAATGTTACCTTGTAGTAAATATTAAACACTGTATGCTTGCATGACTTTCCAACAGCTTGCAATAAGGAGAAAAGAATTGGCAATGTGCCCAGGAGGAATGGAAAAGGCTTTGAAAGCACCACCACTGTAGCTGGAGCACTTCAGAGGTGTTTTTTCACATTATGCCTGAAGTTTGATGGATCAAAAGAACTTAAATCTCACTATTGTTGTTTCACAGACTTCTTCACTTTTAGTGGTAGGACCATAGCATCAAAGGAGTTAAGGTTTACAGTTTAGCAGGTGGAATGTGGTTAATGATATTTAAGAATACAAGAAGAAGGGAGTTTTAAAATGCTCCATTTTTGTTCAAATGTTGAAGCTATGGACATATGCTTTTGTCTTGTACATGACTTCTTTTTATCAAAGCAGAGGTGCCCTTATCTCAGAATTGTAAATCTGTTATCAACAAAGGACTTTTGGGAAAAAAAAATTGCTTTCCAGACCTAACCTCCAGGCTGAGTGTTTTGAATGAGCTAAAGAAGAGGAATCATAAACAGTTTTCCACTCCTACTTACAAGGTAACGAAACGTGTTTCTACTTGTATTGAGAGTAAATTGTGTCCAGTCTTTTGGAGATGTCCTACATCAGAGTCTTCTGGAGTGTCTTAACAGGTAAAAAATAATCCATGTATCAAAAATGCAAAAAAGCCCTCATCTAATAGAAGTTCAACATACCTGCCAGTACAGACCACTAGTTTATAAATGTTATAATAGTAAAAGGAGGGATAGAATCTTTTTTCTTAAAACAAAAGAAAACCAAAACCAAAAAAAAAAAAAAGCAAAAAAAAAAAAAAACCAAAACAACAACAAAAATGAATGAAGAGTGAGGAATAATTCTCTTCGTAATAAATCAGTTATGCAAAATGGCATTATAACTTTATTTTCAGGATGCCATAACTGAACTTAGAAGTAAGTATTCTTCGTCTTATACCTTTATTTATGTCCTTTCATATGATTCTATGACCTCCAAATTCAAAAGAGAAACAAAATCAAAATGAAAATGCAGGAAGCTTCAATATTCCAACATGACATAGAAATACGCATTTATGTAGTTAGGAGTTTTTAGTGGTAGTTTTAATATGCATAAAAACAGGCAAAAAATCCCCATGCTGTCAGTATTTCTAAAAATGTTTTGAATTATCTTCTCTAATTTGATCACAAGAGAACTAGCAAGTTGGTCTTGGTGAAAAAAAAAAACTGCTTCAAAAATGTTAACAAGATAATTGAATTACCTTTACAAATACATCCTCTCACATATAGTAACCATACCTTTAATTTTAGAGTGGCTTTAGACCCTTGGTAAGCAAACCCATTAAATTCCAATAATAATTATAATAATAACAACCGAATCAGCAGTACCTATAGTATTGCGTATCTTCTTAGGTATTTATTTGTTTGAAAGAACAGAACATGCTTTTGTTCATTAATGTAATTGGTGTTTTGAATTATGTCATCAATTATTGTCCACACTAACATTTTTGCTAAGTTGGTCACATTTCATTTCATCATTTATACTTCTGTTAATCCAAAATGCTTCTTTGTTCTAAGGTCTTAAATGCAGAAAAAGTCACACAAAATAACATTTACAGTGCAAAGTTTCAGGCAGCAGAATATTTTAGGATTGGATATAAGTGAAAATTTGAAATACATAGTTTTAAGAGTCAGGAGGTGAATATTAATGCCAGAATGGCAATATGAGGTCAGCAAAACACTTGTTTAGCCAGGTAACTTTTCTTCAGCATTAATCAGTATCACAGGGTATGGGAACAGGCAGATGCATAGGGGTAATTCCCACCAGTTTAGTCATTTTTTGCAGAATGGATGGTAGAGCTTTTTGTGATTTGTTTTTTCTTCCATGGGTTTGCTTTGTTCCTTTTTGAGCCTCCAACAGTTTTATTATCAAGTGTGTTTTTGACAAGCTATTGTGTGAAGCAATACGTCCTCCTGGTAGCATTCTATCTCAGCTGGTATGAATTTACACTGCTCATGCTTTCTAAACATGTACTTTCTAAACAGTACTTAACAGCAGCAACACAGTTTTTAAAAGCTGCCTGATCTGAGCAGAATGATTCAAATTGTATACAGTAAGTTTTAGATATCATACACAGTTTAGAGATTATATTAAAAACAAATGACACTGACCCGTGTCCCCCACCAACTTCCAGATCATGGGCTGAAGCACTGGCCCATATCACTTAACTGTTAGCCTGATTCCACACACATCTGTGGCTCATATCAGCAGTCATATTTCAGATAAATTGTCTGGACGATAATATATATTGAGGACCATTCCAAGAGCTGAGTGTGACCTGCCTGTTTTAGGGACAGAGTTGATGTACTTAAATGTAAGATAAAATACAAAGTTTGGTCTCAGGGTTTAAGAATGTCCATGGCTGAATGTGGACATATGAGATATGCCTAAATGCATTTTTAGATAAAATTCTCAGACATACAGATTAAAAAAAAAAAACCAAAACAGAACTGAATCAATGTAAGGACAACTTTGCTAGACTATGTCTTTGTCATTAAGAGTCAATCAATATGTTAAATGCTTTTTATTACTAAGTAAAAACAAATAAATATATTTTCTTAGTCACAATGGTCAGTACAAATAATAATAGTAAGCTAAGCCTTACAACTAATTGAACAGCACGGCCTATTCCTGTCAAGCATTTTATCTTGATGTCATGACAACAATACCTGTCATTTGAAATGAGGAGTGATAATATTTGAGCATATACTATAGGTATAGCTTATACTATAGGTATAACGTAATCATTGTGCGTCCTAAAGCTGCTGAAGTCGTAAGTCCTATATTAATTGATTTCTTTAATGTATGCTAAAATATTAGCCAGTATTTCATTTAATTGCCTTCATAAATCTAATACAATGCTGTTCCATCTGAATCAAACATATTTGAAGTTAGATCAAAATCTTTCCATTTGATTAAGACTTTGCTAATACATTTGAGTCTTTCACCTTAGTATTGCCACAGCTTCTGAAAAGATATTTGGCAGAGTAGATTGAACATTTCTGTGTTTATTGACATTTTTTTTGAGACTGACTTTGGGAAAACATTTTGCTTCTGAATTGACAGTTTTATTCCAACCCTAAGGCATCTGTGATAATTAATAACCGTGTCAGATCAGTTCATTTTAAACAGATGTGCTGTGCAGAGTTTTTCCTTATGTCCCCTGTTTTCTACCTTGGTAAGTGACCTTTATTAGATTATGTTTCAAACCAGGAATTAATGACATTCAGATTTCATAGGGCAAGATAAGAATGCTATTATCTCAGCTCATACCAGAAGCTGTATTATTCTATAGTATTCTGAGTATATCTGACTCACAGGCTTTTTGTTTTGTATTTTAATGCAGGTTTTGGTGGAACAAACATTAAGACCAAATCAGGATAAAATATTCCTTTTTCATTCTGTCTTTTTCTTTTTCTTTTTCTTTTTCTTTTTCTTTTTCTTTTTCTTTTTCTTTTTCTCTTTCTCTTTCTCTTTCTTTTTCTTTTTCTTTCTTTTTCTTTTTCTTTTTCTTTTTCTTTTTCTTTTTCTTTTTCTTTTTCTTTTTCTTTTTCTTTTTCTCTTTCTCTTTCTTTTTCTTTTTCTTTCTTTTTCTTTTTCTTTTTCTTTTTCTTTTTCTTTTTCTTTTTCTTTTTCTTTTTCTTTTTCTTTTTCTTTTTCTTTTTCTTTTTCTTTTTCTTTTTCTTTTTCTTTTTCTTTTTCTTTCTTTTTCTTTTCCTTTTCCTTTTTCTTTTTCTTTTTCTTTTTTTTTTTCTTTTTCTTTTTCTTTTTCTTTCTTTTTTTCAGAGTTAAGATATACAAATTCGTTTTATCTCTTTGGTGATTATATACTCATTTCCTTCAACATTTAAAATATTTTTTCACTTTTTTTCTCATTACTTCTTATTTATTTTCTAAATTTGAAACTGCTTCTTTAAGAAATATATTTTAGAGATGTTATGAATGAGAGTTTTATGCACTAATATTTCACACCATTTTTTTTCTCCTATCTGAAAAGTAGTGGGAAAAAATGTGAGTATCAGGGATCTACTTGTCATTCATACACATTTCATGGGTTTTTTGATAATATGGTTTCAAGATGAAATAAGGTAGAAGTTCATAAATTGGCCACAAAATTTACAAAAAAACTGTAAGAAAAGCATAAACAAACCCATCTAAGCCACCAAGAGCACCAGGTCATCAGGTCATGATTACATTTTAAAAAACCTTCTCCTGCTTGGAGTCTTCTGTTTGAGTCACAGTTCCCGACAAGAGTCTGCTCCAGTGAAGGCTTTCCATGAGCTCACCGCTTCCTCCAGGGCACATTTGCTTACTAAACTACATGGCCTGCAGGTGAATATCTGCTCCCCTGTGGACTTCATAGACAAGGGGACAACCTACTTCACCACAGCTGCAGGAGAATCTCTGCTATCACACCTGGAGCACCTCCTCCCCATTGATCATCTCTGACCTTGGTGTCGTTAGAGCTGTTCCTTTTCTCACGTCTTTTCCTTACTCCTCACTGTTTGTGCAGTGTTATTACCACTCTTAAATACGCTTTCCTGAGGTGTTACCCTTTGGCGTCCAGGGCACAGAAGTGCTTGCACTGTGCCAGCTGAAGACAGCTAGAAGCAGCATGGCTGGGGCAAACCCAGCCTTAATTTCACCCTTCCATTTATATTTGTATGCACATTTTTTACTGTTACTATAATTAAAATCGGGAGTTTTAGGAGAGTACAAGAAACTTTTTGAGCCATGATGTACTAACATTTTTTATAAAAAGCATCACCAGCTTCATGGAATTTCTAGGAATTCAACTCTTAACTTTAAGAGTTCCTCATTTAACTATTTCCTTGAGAGAGATTGTACTGTTTACCAACTCCTGATTAATTTTACCTTTTTTAAGGTTTCTTTTACATTTTATTTTAACCTTAGACATGCCATTAATCATGTGGATATTACTCAAAACCAGCAAAAATAAAGAAAAGAAAATCTTTGGGGGGAAAGTGAGAAAGTGTCATTACTGTGCAAGCCATGTGAAAAAAGATGTCTAGGGAATAAGAGAAAATTTAGAAAAAATATTCATGACCATGTTTTTGAACAAATTGATTCCCTGCTTCAAATTTTTATTTATTTCCTATGGTTATTTTTATTTCTATTTATTTGCTTTGTTGTGTTTTCTCCCCTTCTGAAGTTACATTAGCAGGGGTAGTTTCTCTGCTGAGTACATTTAGTGCATTACAGCATACAAACACATCAGAGTCACCCAGACAATTCCACAACCTTCTAAACCTGCATAAATGATTTGAATAAACCATTCCAATACATTTTAAGCATCAAAGACTGCACTTGATCTCCTCTACAGATATGGAGAATCTTTGGTGGAAGAATAACATCCAGACTATGAAGACTAAAGGAACAACTGCTAAATAGGTATCCCATATTAACCTGAAGTTGTTTATTACTAAAGGATGAAGCCATGAAACATTTTTACCCTCTGCATAAGCATCTATATTTGTTTTGTGTCACTGAGAAATTATTTTTTTAATTTTTCCTCCTCACTGGATGGACCTTTGATGTAAGATGAATAACGGCATAATTAAATTTTCCTTTAAGCTTTGTTGGAAGGAAGATAAATATATTTAATAATATAAGGCTGGAAAGCCAGTGTAGTTGACTTAGAAAGGTTGAAGGAGAAGGCAACCTGTTTTATTCAGTTTGTGAATATATAATTCCTTCATAAATTTTTAGAAGGTACAGATCATCAGCTTTAGCAGCTATGTTCACTTTTAACTTATATCTGTGCACTTCTGTGTTTGGATTGTTTGCTTTCTCCATGATTGTTTATGCTTTAATAGGTTAGGTATTTAGCACATAGTTCTAAATGTCCTATGGGTTGTCTGCCTGCATAAAGATCACTTGTTATCTCTTTATCTTGAAAGAGGTTGTATTTCTAAAGTAATAATAATTTTAATTTTTTTTTTCCTTATTTACAGCTTCTTCCAAAATTAGTAGATCATTCTTGGTTCCTTTGCTCTCCATAAAGCCTGTGTGGTTACTATATTTCTAATTGTTAACAGGTCAAGCAATGTGACATTGAATATACTTGGAAGATTAAGTGAAAGTTATCTATTTTCTGACAGTTTATTCTTTTTTTTTCCCAGAGCCCCAAGTCACATTTAGTTCATCTTTTTGGCTTGTAAAGCTCAAGGTTAGAGCGATGAGAAGATGAACAGTGATAGAAAACTAATATACAGTCATTTATCTTATGATACAGGTTTGCAGTCTTTTCCAATTAAAAAAAAATCAAAGTTTCTTGAAAATTTTGAAACAAAAAGTGTAATGAAATAGATCATGAATGGTTGAATGTAGCCCTGTGGGCCCTCCAGTAAAATAGCTCAAAAAATAAATCAATTAAACAATTACATTAAATAATAATAGTTTCACTAGAAAAAAAGCTGAAGCTTGTGAACTTGCTGCAAGTTTCCAGAGGTTTCATTCCTTCATTTTATAACTTTAATTGTTCTAACTATTTTGGAAAAAACCCAGTCTCATTATTACTTCTTCTCATAGTTATAAATAAAGCAGAATAAAAGAGCTGCATATTAGAATCATTCTAAAAGGAAAAGTGGAATGGAGTGAAAAATAAAATCTGATATATCTGATATATAATCTGGGGTTTTAGTATAATCTTAGAGTGTAAAAGTACATTATGAAATCCATTGCTCCTCTTTGGAGGTTTGCTTACCAGTTCTAACAAAACCTCTTTTATTCTGGGTTTTAGCTTACTCACTTCTTAGCATTTACAATAAAAATCAATTATGAGTCTACTACCTTTTTCTTGTTACAATAGCAAGCCAAATATTTGAAAAACAGTGAAATATTTTCTCCATCTACGTGGAAATTAATTGAGACTAGTTGAACAAACATATTTCCTGAAACCTAGAAAACTCTCATGCCTCTACATTTGAAGGATGGACTGTTAGATAGATAAGGAAGTAGTCAGATGGTCACACCTAAAGTTGCAGTCAATTGTTCAACGACCAAGTAGAAAGGAGTAAAAAATGGTGCTCCTCAAGGGTCCGTGCAGGGTCCAATACTGTTTAGTATCTTCATCAATGGCAATATAAGGTAGGACTGAGAGCATCCTCAGCAAGTCTGCAGAAAACATTAAGTTGAGTGGTTCAGTTGCCAGACTAGAGAAATGGGATTCCCTCCAAGGGAATCTTGACTGTCTAGAGGAGTGGTCCTTATGAAGTTCAGCAAGGTAAATTTTAAGGTCATGCACCTGGGTCTAGGTAATTCCAAGTACCAATACAAACTGGGGGATTGATGGATTGAAAGCAACCCTGGGGAGAAGGACTTGGGAATATGGATGGACAAAAATTGAACATGAGCTGGCAATGTGCACATGGAGCCCAGAAAGCCAACCCATATCTTGGACTGCATCAAAAGATGAGTAATTTTCCCCCTCTCATGCTCTCAGAGTGTTTTGAATTGTGCATAAGGAAGAAGATTTTTACAGTAAGGACGGTGAGCCCCTGAATCTGGTTTCGCAGAGAAGTTTTTTGTGTCCCATCATTAGAAGTCTTCAAAGTCATGTTGGACAGGGCTTTGAGCAACCTAATCTAACGGACAGTGTTCCTGCTCAAGGTAGAGGGGTTGACTAGATGATCTTTACAGGTCTTTTCCAACTCAAATCATTCTCTGATTCTATAAAATGTCTCAGTATTTATTCATTCTGTTTATCTTCCATTTTTAGGTCTAAAGGATATAAAACAGCTATGGGTTCAGTATTACATTTTCCAAGGGATAATAAACATTTTGCATATTCTACCGTATCACAGACAAGATTACATATAAAGTTTTCTCTGTTTAGGTAACAAAAATTAGTCCTATCTACATACTAAATTCCTGTGATGAAATCTTCCAGAAGTTACAGTTTGGAACCTAGAGAATCTGAGCTATTTTCTATGACTTTTCAAAGCTAGATAAATACTCTTAGAAACATAGGAAAGTGTTTTAGTATTTTTCCCAGATTGGACTGTTTGTTATGGTAGGATATTCTTTCCTCTTCTTTTCCAGAAGACCTATACATCCTGTATACATTTAATTCAGAGGACAATGAGATGTAAATTCATTCTTTTCCTGAGACTTGGAAGAAATTAAATACCACTTTTCCCCCACATCTACATTGCAAGTGTTGTTTCTCTCAGGATAATTTAGAAAATATGTCATGATAAAAACATATACTGGAATATCATGGTGAAATGGAATTTTCAGTTTGGAATATTTTTTAAATGCACATGATAAGTAAAGTATGTACTCAAAGAATTTGATTCTCTGTACTTATGACTGAGAGTAGATAACTGAGTTCATACTTTGTAGTAGCAAATTTTTTATTCTCTTCAAAAAAGGAAACTGGCATCTTAGTCTAATAACTTCAGATATATCCATGTCAACCCTGTACTTGAAAAATGAACCTTAGGGAAAGCAATCCTATCACCAGCTTTTGTGTTCTACTGTGAAAACACTGATGGCTATATAATTGAGGTGACATTGGCAAAAAGCCTATGCATTTTTTTTCTTAACTAAGATAGTCCTCTAATCCATGTGGGATTGTTTGAGATTTTGCAATAAATCAAAAAGAAAGTTTGAGTTTAGGGGTTTTTTGTTTGTTTGTTTTGTGTTTGGGTGGAGTTTTTTGTTAGGTTATTTTTTTCCTTTGGTTTGGTTTGGATTTTGTGTATGTTTTAGTTTGGTTTTTTTTAAGTTTAATGAAAGACTAGAGCACTCAATACAACAGTAGCGAATACTAAATGGACCTAATATGTAACCAAATATTTAAAATATAATTAATTCAAATCCCTAAATTCTTGTTTTATTAAACTTGCCTACAGCACGGAAGAAACAGAAAGCTGAAAGAGATGACAGGGAGCTGGGAACTATTACTGCAAAGTCTCAGGTGGATGTCAGACATACTGAGAGAAAAGTAGCCACTTGTAATTCAGTCAGCTGTTAAAGCTATGCATGTTTGCTCTTTGCTGTGACTGGGATTTATTTATTTCGTTATGAAAATCATGAATGTTTGATGACTGCTTAGTGTACATAACTCCGAAATCATGCAAGTATCCCTTGTTTTACCTTTGAGCTGAATAGATTAGCCATATCTACCCAGATTATACTAATGATAGTTTCCTAATCTCTACAGTCCTGCCCTTTATATTTTGGGGTTTTCTCTCCTTTTCAGTTTTTGAGTGATGACAGTTGGAGATTTTTTTGAAATCTGATTTTTACAGTCAAAGTTGATTAAAAAAATCTTTCTGTTCCTTTCTTTATATATCTCAAAAAGATTATAGGAAATCAACACAAATATGACAGATACCTCTATCATCACTGACACATCTGATGGTGGGTGATAATGACATGTTTCTTCAGCTGTTTAAAGTGACCAAAAGATTCTATATCTTGATATGAGGAACCAATCTTTCTTCTGATTTTTCTAATGTATTACATTAACTGAAAGTTCAAAGCAATCAAATTGACCTTGTACATCTAAAACCAATTTACTCTGAATAGAAAAGGATTCTCTTCTTTCTGAAGTCAGGCCATTGGAGAGGATTTGCTCTGAGATCCCGGAAGACTCTAAGAATGAGAAAAGGACAGACTGTCTATGGGGACAATACTATTGTATGTACTGGCAGAGGATTACATTTTAAATAAAATGATACCACTAGGGAACTATAGAAACACAGACTGAAGCATAGACCAAACAGCAAAAGTATGAAGCATACTGAAGCATAAACCAAACATACAACAAAATTTAGAGCTCAAATTTTACCTTGGCAGTTGAATACAATGCTACATTTAGTAAAGAAAATGGACACCTAAGAGTTATCTGATCCTAATCAAGGCATTTCTTACTAGGCAAAGACAGAAACTGACATATAATAATGGCAAAATCTGCAGGCACACAGAACAGAATGAAAACTAAAGACACTAAGGTATTTATGCAACTTCTAAGAGCTCATAGAAAATGCTTAAAATGTTTGAAAGCAATCCATCTAAAAATCATTGGTGTCTTACTTAAGAAAATTACCCAGATAGCACAGAACTCACTCACCATGAGAGGTGATGGTGGTGAGAATATAATACTTTTTGGCAATCTAACTTTGAGATAATTGTCATTGGAAAGTAGCAGCTTTCCTTGAGCACCTTTCCTGCCCACAGCTGTGCTTTTATTCAGTCTCATTTGACCAAAGTGCAGAAATCTGTTACTGAAAAGATGTTTAAATGTATTAGCAGACTGAAAATCTGGAAAGGTTTCTTAAGAGCAACTTCAGTTTGTATATTGCACTAATGCCCAGGTGAACCTTGCCCAGTTTCAAACTGAAACCTCCACATCTTAAAGTTCAACAAGGACATGTGCAAGGTGCTGCACCAGAGCTGGGACAACCCCCAAAATCAATACAAGCTGGGGGATGAATGGATTGAGAAGAACTTTGTTAGAAGGGCTTGGGAAAACTAGTAGATGAAAATTGGACATAAGCTGGTAATATGTGCTTGCAGCCAGCCAAATACTTGGCTGCATCAAAAGCAGTGTGGCCAGCAGGATGAGAAAGGAGATTCTGCCTCTCTGCGGTGGTTTCATAAGAAGTCACCTGGAGTGCTGCGTCCAGTTATATGAAGCCCCAGCATAAGAACATGGACCTGTTGGAATGAGTGCAAAAAAGGGACACAAAAATGATCAGAAAGGGACATTTCTTTACCAAATTTTGTAGTGACAGAACAAGGGGTAACAGTTTTAAATTAAGAAAGCATAGGTTTACATTGGACCCAAGGAAGAAATTCTTTACACTGGGGTTGGTGAGAAACTGAAACAGGTTTCTCAGCAAAGCTGTGGATGTCTCACCATTAGATGTTTTCAAAGTAAGGTTTGAAGAGGCTCTCAGCAAACAGTGCCAGTGGAAGGTGTCCTGTGATGTTGTATTCTTTTCCCCAGCCCCGCGCAGCTCCAGAGAGCCTGGAATGGCGCTGCTTCTCGGCAGGACTCGGGGACGCCACTTGCTTCTAGGTGCATCTGCGTTCCACGCACCGGGGTGGGCTGGCCGCTTTCTGCTTCTGGGCGCGAGAGATGAGATGAAGAAGAAAGGAACCATCCACTCTGTCCGTGTGGTTGGCTGGAGAGTTTTATTGGCGTGTGGAGCGCGGCTGCTCTTTACTTTTCTCTGCCCCGGACAGCTCCTGAACGCCCGGCTTGGGCGTCTCAGATTTTCGTCGTGGCCGGGGCTCACCGCAGTTCCCAGGCGCTTTTGCTGCCGCGCTCCGGGGTGGGCTGTTGGCTGCGCTTTGCTGTCAGCACGAGGGAAGAAACAAAGAGGCAGGGAATTCGTCCAAATCTGTCCGTGTGGCGGCTGGATGCTTTATTGGCTGCGAGAGCTGCGGTGGAAAAGCTGCAGCCGCTCCCAGCTTCGCACGGACGCAAATGGCCTCAAGCATGCCGAGGAGTGGGATCAAATAGGGAAGGGACAGGGTGGACGGGGAGCCCTCCCGCCCAATGGGTACAGACATCGCGGTGATGACGTGTACTACAGCAACCAATGGGAACACGGCAGGGGCGGACATGAGACTTTGGGGTGAGTGGGACCATGAGAACAGGGAGACAGGCACAGAAACCACAGGAGTAGGGGAAAACCCGGGGGATGCACGAGGGTACAGAGAACTGGAAAACTAACAAAGAAAAAACCCATAATGTGAACCCCATCTGCGATGGAGAAGCGCTGTTGCTCTCCAATGCCGCATGGACAAAATGGCTGCGAACAAAGAACGGAGTGGGGTTTTATAGGGGGTGGGCCAAGGGAGGCGCAAGCCCCCCTCGCCCAATGGGGGCAGGCTGCGAGGGAGTGACGTGGACCAGGGTGACCAACGGGGATGCGACAGGGGTGGACACGGGCTCTGGGGTGAATGGGGTTGCAGGGACGGGGTAACCGACAGGGAAGTCTCAGGAAGGATCAGGGGGTGGTCACTGGAGTTGATCTGGAGCTGGACACGGCAGGGGGAACAGGGGTGTACAAAGGGGTACCCAGAACCAGCTAAGTAATACATATCAAAACCCCTAATCTGAACCCAAAACTTGGGATGCAATAGTGTCCCTACCCTTGTCAGGGTGGGGTGCAACTAGATGGTCTTAAAGTCCCTCCAAACCCAAACAATTTGTCCTGGGGTGACTTTATGATGCTTGTATGATTATATTTTATGATTCTATAACCTTTCCTTATATCTCTAAGTTTCAGGGGATTTTTTTTTGTTTTGCATTTTAAAGCTTGATTTAAAAGCCTTAAGATCAAATAGAAAAGAGAAAAGATTGAGCATTTATTCTAGGAAAGAAAATGGTCAATAAAAATGATGAAGTAATTTTTTACAGTGTAACTAGTAAAAATTAATTAAGAAGATAGTAAGAATGAAAATATATCTGATGAAGTCTTAGAGGTCAGATTTAAACTTAAAATTCAAACAACAAAATATGAGTGTCCAAATACAGGTATCATCACATAAGTGCTTGAGCTCTGAAAGTATAACTGATAGCTACTCAATTCAGCTGCCTAACCGTACCTGTTTGTTGTTATTTGAGATAGTCTATGGTATTTAAGATATCCATGTGTGTATTTCAGAGCAGAACTTTTCATATACAATATGAGCAATCTGCTCAGCACTAAAGATCTACAAGAGAACCTGTAAAACCCTCAAGTATCTCACAGAGCAATGGAAGAATTTTTTTGATCACTTTTCATTTTTCTAAATGTTTTCTGTTTGACATTTAGTCAGCATTAGTCTTCATTATATGTCCAAGTGTTGACACCAAATCAAAGCTTTTGCAGCTGATGTGTCCCTTAAGAAGAAATATGACTCCAATAAATTGTTCTATTGCTCCTGAAGGTGAATAAATTCCATAAAAACAAGGAATGTAACCACTGCTTGTTGAGATGTTTGCACCACAATTTGAGATGTTTGTACTTTTATCTTTTCCATGCTGATGTTGTTCCCCTTTCCACTTCAATAATGAAAATAAAATATAAACATAACACATTAGATATTGTCAGTTCAAAGTGCTGACATCCTATCAGAACTATTATCAGAAAAAAGTTAATTTCTTAGGGCTAATATTTGAAAGTGATCTAAGGCAAATGAGAATAGAAAAAACATGGGACAACATTTTTTATTCCTCGTGCTGGAATTTCAGTGTCAGAATTGGAGTCCATCTTTTGCTTAATTCAGTCTGATTTTACCACATGGGAAGTGTGCTGTCTTTTTGGCCATACAGCATAGTACTTTTATAGGGAATTTTCACCTTATATAAAGATCATGGTTATTAACATTCAGATTCTCAGTTACAGAGAATTAACACTTCCTTACTGTATTTCTCAAACTCTTAAACAAAAACAGAGTTCTGAAAACATTAAGAGCTTGCATTTTGAGAAAAAGAATAAAAAAAAAAGATCTTTCTTACTCTTGTTATATGGCAAGCTTAAATTGCAGGGAAGGAAGTTGACCTTTTGGCTGTTTAGGAACTTTCTACTCAGTGTCAATATTGACCACCTTAATTAGAGTAACTCTAACCAGAACTTCCTCTATTCTGACTGAAAATATGAAAATGCATAGGCACCCTTTTACTTTCAATAAATGATTCTGTCATATCTTTGAGTCATATCAGAACTGAAATTTGGAACACTCATAACTCTGGATCTGAATTTTCATTTCACATATCTAATAAAGCATGACCAAGAATGAAAATTATGAAAAAGGGGACTTTTTTTTTCAGAGTGCTCTTTTTCAAACTCTCTGCTGTAATTACAGAAATCCTGTTGGCTTATATGTATCTTTCACCAAGAACCTTTATACAAAACATTCATTTTTCTTCCAAGAACTGTATGTACAGCTGCTAATAGCAATGCGTTTATCCATTGCTTTCAATATTGATTGATGGAATATTGCTTGCTAAGAGCAGATTAAAGAGAAATGTTGTGGTGCTTGTCATTAGAACACAATGAATTATAGGCTTGTTGTGTATATACCTGATATGTTACCCAAATACCAGTTACTTTCTGACTTACATTTTAATTGCCTCTTAAAATGAGTCAGCCGAGATGACATTGGGGATACAGAGGAGATTCAGACCCAAAAAAGGCATACCAAACAACATACTCAAGTATCTCAACATACTGGTCAAACATAGTTACAGCTCTTTAGAACCCTGATCGTTAAATAAATACCCAGTGACTCATTGAAATGTGGATGACAAGATCAAACCTAGCAGATGGCAACGCTATTTTCCTCCTATTAGGCATTACATTGTGTAGAACACTTCCATCTTTGTAGCAAAATCAAAATATTAGGTTTTAAGACTGTATCTTGCTGGTCAGACATAAAATATTTTGTGATCACTAAAGAGCTTTACACATGTCAGTACTGTCAATTGGATTGGAACAAACAATATTTCTTCTTAATTTAAAATTGGTTGAAGTTTTCTTTCCCTATTCTTTGGTATAGGGCAATGGGGCAATTATTTTTAAGCACTATTATATATGTTTAAATTAAGCTATTAGTTTGTCTACATTTCAAAAACATAATTGGGAATTGTATGGCTTCTTTTATTGTAAGTTAAAAGGAATTCAGTCAAGAAAAACAATATTTATTTTATCAAAGTTAAATAATTTTTCAACGCAAATTTATACCAAACTATTTCAATTTTAAATTCAAAGTACAAGCCTTGATAAATTTAGTTTTTCTGACTGAAAATAGGATTTAATTTATTTTCAGTAATCACTTTCATATATATGTTTTAATAATGATGAAATTGAAGCAAACTTGCTTCTTATTTCTCCCATTTAAAAATTAAAAATTCTATGAATTTTTAGTATTTTATAAGTAGAAATAAAAATGAGAACTGGACAGAAAAGAAATGACAAGTGTAGGATTAAAGCAAATAACGGGATTTTTTATTTATTACTCACAATTTTAGCAATTCGGTACTCATATAAAAATCGTTTTATTTGTCTGTTGCCTCTATAGTTATTGATGTGCGATACTACACCTCTGCAAAGCTTTTCTGGAAATATACATTTTTAAGCATAGAAAAAAACTAAATTAATGAAAATGTGATTGAAGCAGGTGTTCTGGAATAATAATAATAATCATCATCATCATCTTCTGATTATCTGTCTTACACTAATAATGTCCTTGTTATCTCTTTTGCCAGCAAAGTTTTGTTGCATCTTCCCTTGCCAGAGTGGTCAGTGTCAGAGGGTCAGAGTGACCAGACATGATGTCTTCACCTCTGTTCTTGGCTTGAGTTTATCTCTCCCATGGCTTTTCACTGTACCAGGGCCAAAAGGTCGGTGGCACTACCCAGCTCAGCTTTTGTAGCTGTCTGTTCTCCCACAGGTTCCCCCTCTAATATGGAATATTAGTAAATATATAGCTACATAAATGTTTAATGCGTTTTTTTAGTCCAAGACTTGTGATCCATATGCAGCCTGACAAGATAAGTGTACAAATATCATACTAGAAAAGTACAGAAAGTGAATATAGAAAGTACAGTTCTGTGAATACTTGAAAGATTTTCCAGCAGTTCAAAATAAATACAGAAAAAATATTATGTACTTTTTTTTTTTGAGTGGGTTTTTTGGTGTTTTTTTTGGGGTTTTTTTGGGTTTTTTTTGGTTTTGTTTTGTTTTCACAAAAGCTTACACATTTTTCTGGGAAATAGTTTAGAGTTCAAAAAATTTATTCCTATCTGAAAAATGTCCCCATTTTCATTCTTTGACATATTTCTGCATACAAAGTTATACATTGTGGAAAAACTGATAAATTACACTATTCTTTCTATACCAGCGTGATTCAGGGTTTCCAAAACATCATTCACTTAAATAACCCATCATCACCATCAGCCACTTAAATAACCCATCATCACCATCAACCATACTATTCCTACAGGGAACTAAAATACCATGTTCACTTAAATGTTACAATTTCTTGGCATGATAGACAAAATACACTGATTGAAAATGAAATTAAGGAAATTACTGTAAACAAAGAAAACACAATTTTTTTCATCTAACACTGCTAAAAATTACCCTTAAAGAAATAAAGCCCACTATTCCATTTAAATTTCCTGAAAAGGTTTCTGAAAATTATCATGTGTTTAGGGACAATGTAGTAATTTTGAAATGCATGAGTTACTGTTGTTCACATATATTTTGTATTTCTTACAAGGATGTTGCTTGCCCCCCCTCCTTTTTTTTAAATCAGAAGTACTTTGTTTCTTTGTTTGTTTGCTTTCCTCTGAAAATGTCAATAGAAATAACATGTTTATTTTTTTTAAATTCCTATTTTAAAAAAGAAACCAAAGGGAGAACTATGCATAAAGCACAATATACAATCTTGCTAGAGACTACCTACAACTTCACAAAAGATTTTAATAATAATAAATTTTGACTATTTGTTTCTATCATTGGCTTTTTATACAAGAGATATTTGAATAAACATAGAGATCATTTCTAAAGAGATTTCATTCTTGGATTATTATATTCCCAGCTAGTCATAATCATCTATTTACAACAATACAAGTGGATGAGAAGTAAATGGCTTTGATGTCACAATACAGGTTATTATTTCAATTGATGTACCATCATTGAAAACTGTTAAGCAGAAAAAGAAAAAAAAAATTAGTTTTTTGAATGCATCCTTACCCTTTGAAATTCAATTGAAAGAGTAACAAAGAAGGAGTAAAATTTAAAAAAACGAAATTATTTTTTCTGGTGTGTTACTTTATGCTTACTTACAAAGAGATCTTAAATCTTGACATATATTTCTTCTCTGCTCTTTCTTTTCTTGAAAAAAAAAAAAGCAAACCAAAACAACAATTCCTCCTCACCCGCTATTTTTTTTTCCTCTCAGGAATACACAGGACATTTCCTTCATAGAATCGTAAAACATCCTGAGTTGGAAGGAACCCATAAAGATCATCGAGCCCAGCTTGTGGCCCTGCACAGAACCATCCCCAAGAATCAAACCCTGTGTTTGAAAGCACTGTCAAAAAATTTCTTGAGCTCCATCAGGCTTGGTGCTGTGACCACTTCCACACAGTTCCTGTTCCGGTTCCTGATCACCCTCTGGGTGAAGAATCATTTTCTAAAATCCAGACTAAACCTCCCCTACACAGTTTCGGGTCATTCCCATGGGTTCTGTCACTGGTCACCACAGAGAAGACCTCAATGCCTTTGCCTACTCTTCCCTTCCCGAGGAAGTTGCAGACAGCAATGATGTCGCCCCTCAGCTCCTCATCTCCAGGCTGAATGGACCAAGTGACCTCAGCCGCTCCTCATACAGCTTCCCCTCAAGGTCCTTCACCATCTTTGCTGCCCTCATTTGGACACCCTCTAATAGCTTCATATCTTTCTTAAATAGTAGTGCCCAAAACTGCCCCCAGCCCTCAGGGTGAGGCTGCCCCATCTCAGAGCAGATCAGGACAATCCCCTCCCTTGCCAGACTGGTGATCCTGTCCTGATCCACCCCAGGACAGGGTTGGCCCTCCTGGCTTCAGGGCACTGCTGATTCATGTTCAACTTGCCATTGATCAGCATCCCCAGATTTCTTTCCATGGGACAAATTTAGTGAATTTTGAAGATGAAACCACGTAATATCTTTTGTGCTCCAAGATGGATATGGGCTAAAACATTTAGTTGTCTCCACCAAAAATAAAAAAAAATCCAACAAATTTTAAAATGACCTAAGAGCTGGTCTCAGTGGTCAGGGCAGCAGGTTTTTTTTTTTTTTTTTGAGAAGTATGAGCTAACACAGAGATCCAAAAAGAGTAATTTAGACATTACAATATTTGTAACTGCAAAACTTTAAAGTCAACTGGCTGTAGGCATGCAACTCACCACCAGCAAATTATGCAAGCAGGTTTTCTGGAGGCAGTTAAGTTGTCAGATTGGCATACACAACAGCTAGGGTGCTAAGCTATGGGTCAAATAGTAATATTTCTGTTTATAGTAATAATTATTATTACTATAATTACTATAGTAATATTAATATTCCTTTTAAAATTTGAGCCCAGTTAGGAACTCTCTGTTCATACCAGCTGGCCTGCCTTAGTTTCTCTGCTTTATTTCTGTGAAGATGTTAGCCACAAAGATTATCCAGATCTCTTAGGCCCCCTGGCCTTCCAGGGCAGTCTCCCATGCTATCCTCTCAAGCAGATCATTCAAAAAACCAGACTCTGCTCTTTCAAATTCCATGGTTAGGACTCTAACACATTTTGGTCACTCTTGTCCATAATCTCTGTTAACCAAGACTGCTGTGAACATATATACATTCAGGTAGTTCTTTCCCTTTTTTTTGAGCATCAACAGGTCCATCAGAAAATCTGCTCTTCACAGCTCATGAAGCATCTGCATCAATTGCCACTAACACATACCAGAAATTTCCTAGAATATTTGTAATCAATTATACTATATATTCTGCAGCAGTCTAGGTGTCTGAAATCCCCCATGAATGCCAAATCTTGCAATTGTGGAGTTTCTTTCTGTTGTCTACAGAAGGCTTCATCTACTTCCTTAGGCATAGCTGGCACTTGTCTTGGCAGCCTGCCTGTCCTCTGACTCTTACCTACAAACTCTTGACTGTCTCATGACCCTTCCCTAACAAAACCCCTTTGCATTCCAGCCACCTGTTTACATCATACAGTGCTCCCTAACCCACCTCAGCTGTCTTTTCCAAAACTCCTCTATCCATCCATCCATCCATCCATCCATCCATCCATCCATTCATCCATCACAACATTTTGTAATCCCAGTGATGTGATAGCTTGGTAACTGCATGCCGACTTTCAATTCCCTCTGTTTGTTTCTGATGCAGTCGGCTCCAGTGTTATAAATACTTGCATTGCTCAACCATACCTAGGTTTGCTTCATCAGCTTGTGAAAACAAATATATATTCTACTCATGGGTTATCTGGTATTAAATGTCAGCTTGACTCAATTTTTCTTCAGAAAACTACTTTGTCTCAGTTTTCCACTCAGGAGCATTTTCTTCTCCCATGATTGCATATAAAGTCATACGGAAAAGTAAAATATATCTCCATGGTCACAACTACTTCATTAATTCATTTTTAATTCATGAAAAATAAGTGTATTTATTCTAGATATTGTGGAAAGATTAATCTCTTAGATTTTTTTGGACCTGGTTCTATTACCATGTAGTTATACTTAAGGACATTGAGGTATACATTTGGTTTTATTTACATATCAAGCTTAAATAGATTTGCAGTGTTTGGCATTTCCATTTTAATGCATATCTGGCTTTATACAGTAACTTCCTTATTCCAGAAAAAGATATATACTACCACAAAAACAAAAAAAAAAAAAAAGGAAAGTCAGATTCAAAAATATTGAGGCAAATTATAGCTGTATAAAGAAATAATTAGAACTATAGGAACAATGGAAGACATGACACTAAAATAGATACACAATTATGTGTCTTTGAGAAACATTCTAAAATAAAGAGGCTATTGAGAATATCCACAAATGAAAAAGAAATTTTATGACTCTTTATTAAAAGTCATATTAAACAGCTATTCTTCTTGTAATTTAATCAAAACATACTATAATTGAATTGCAAATCTGTTTCTGTTGCTAGACAATTCTGTTGCATAGAAAACTTGGATTGGTATGACTGAGTTACCAGCTTGCTCTAAAACCCATCAGCCAGCAGAAAATTTCTTAGTGCTTCCTGTGGTCTTCAAGGGTGACATCAAAGAGCAAAGTCTGTCATGAAAAATTCTTCAAAAACATGTTTAACTAAACGCGCCTTTGACATAAATTTACCATGAACTTAGTTATATCAAGTTAAATTTTGCAAATAAAATTTAAATTTTGGACAATAGAAGAATTTATGTGGCTTTTATAAAATTATTAATTTTTATTAAGAGAAAACACAATATTTACCTTTTCCAATAGAAAGAATGGGCCTCATAAAATACACAGACAAGTAAGGACAGAAATAATCTCCATCAGTTTTTCTCTTTTATTGCTGTACCTCACAGATTTTCAGTAGATTTAACATCTTTGTTTAGAGTTCTTTGAGTGCCCAGAAAATGTCTATTCAAATTGAAGATGCTGTCCATTATTGTCCATGGTTAATGTATTTAAAGTGCTAGTAGTAGCTTTGGGAAATGCTTTTGTATGCTGCTGCCAACTGTTCTATTTTCTGTTGACAATGGTGTGTGTTGTAGTTAGACACAAGGAAAGTTTCTAGGTTTTGTCTAAGGACAGGACTGACATCTGCCTCCTCTGTCAAGTCTGCCCGTTTATAATAGTTTTACACTTATACATTTGGGCTTTTTCTTCTGTAAAGGTCTCTATCGCTTTTAGTTGGAATGAAAACTCTATCATGACACAGAGAGAAAGCTTTGAATGTCATTCATTCCCTTGCTGCAGCTCTGTTAGGTAGGAAAAAAAAAAATCCTTATAAGGAAAGGAGTTCTAGAAGACCAGATTACTTTTTAGATAAACCTTGACATGCTGGAAGAATGTGCTAGCTCTTTCTTGAATGAAAGCTCAATAAAGTTTAAATTCATAAAAACCAAACCTCATATGACAGTATAGGCTGAAAACCAACAGGCTTGGAAGGAACTTTGTGCTAAAAATGGCCAAATAATCCTGGCCGATAAAAAAATTGGACATGACTCAAAAGTAGACTCTTGTAGCAATGAAGGCCAACCAAAAAGAAGGATGTATTAGTGACAGCATAACCACAATGAGTTGAGGAATTGATTGCTACCATTTGTTTGTGAATTATAACCCTGCCTAGAGTATTCTATCCAGTTTAGGTTTTCCAGCTTAAGAAAGCCAATGAGCTATTTGATCAAAATTAGCAAAGAGTCAACAGGATAATTAGGGGGTTAGAGAACATGACATTCAAGAAGAAACTATGGAAACAGAATTTCTTCAGCCTGAGGAAAAGGCTAAAGACCAGCCTAATTACAGTCTTTATCCACCAAATGGTAGCCTATATGCCAAGCAGACCCAGACTGTTGTTCAGGTGAAAAGTGAAAAGATAGGAGGAATCCAGCTGCAATACCAAATATTCCAATTATATATTAACCATTTAATTATTTTCTTCTGTGAGAGGCCAAATGCCTCAGTTGTCATCCTTGGAGATATTTGAAATTCTACTGGCAATAATCCAGAAGTATCCATTAGATATTGAACTTTCAGGTTAGATCGGACTTAAGTTTTGGTCATTTGCTTTGTAATATGTTATTCTCTTATCATAAGTTAAAAGAAAAAATCATCAGTATAATTATATTATTTTTACAGAAATCATGAAAACATGTCTTTTTTTAGATATTTTAAATATCTTTTTAGGGGACTTACTATTCAGATTCTCTGATTTTCTTTTTGTGTAAATATGCAGTGCCCCTTACAACAGAAATGTATCTATTAAAACATCCAGACTGGTACTTTTTAAAACATACTTTCACTTCCACAAATAATTTTTAACACATACTTAACCTGTGCACATTTTTATAAGTTATGTTCTTTGAACACCAACTCAAACAATCTAAATGCAACTGTTTAATGGCCAAACCATGTGAATTTCTAAAATCAGGATTTTTTTTTGCCCTTCATGTTTCTGATAGAATGTATTTTTAAAAAAAATTATTTCAACAGGGACTTTTTTGTGGCTACAGAAGTTTTGTGCGGTATTATCATCAAATTCATTAAAATCATTAGAAATTGATCTTTCAACATCAAAACATTAACACTCACAAATTTCAGTGGTTAAAACACTTTATTTTTTATAGTCTATTGTGGTTTGACACTGGCCAAATGTCAGGCCCCCATGAAAGCCACTTACTCACCCTCCCCTGCCACAGCTGGGCACAGGGGAGAAAAACTTAACAAAGGGTTCATTAGTTGAGATACGGACAAGAGGAAAGCACTCCAAGGGCAAAATAGGCTCAACACAGAGGCACAAAGTGAATTTATTACTAATAAAATCAGAGGAGGATAATGAAAAGTAAAATAAGCCCTTAAAACCACCTTTCTTCCCACCAGCCCCTCCCCACTTCCTACCAACAGCACAGGGAGACAGGACATGGGGGTTTTGGTCAGTACATTACCCGAGGATTTGTTGTTTCCCTCACATGTTCTCACCTCTTCCTCCTCTCTTGCTGGAATTAAAATTGCACCACCATTTTGTTTAGATTTTCTTCTTAAATATGTTATCACAGAGTTGTTATCACCATCATAAATTGGCCAAGCCCTGGCCAGCAACATGTCCATCTTCAAAGCCATCAGAGATCGGCTCTGCAAGACATGGTGGAAGCTTCCAGTAGCTTCTCACAGAAGCCGCCCCTGTGGCCCCCCCGCCACCACAAACCAGGCCATGCAAAATTAGCCAATGCACAGTCAATACATTAAACATTTACATTTTCTTTAGTAAAATTCATAAGGCTCCAACGAGCAGCTAGTTAAAGTTATATTGCTTGTACAATCAAATCAGGCTAAAACTACACATATGGAAGATATACAGCCTTTTTCCACTCACTTTCAGCACCTCAGATGACATGCTGTTCTCAACTGTTTAAACTATATCTATATATATATGAACATTATTGTTATCTTTGGATGATATCTACTTTAAATGCATGCAACAGTTAAAATGATCCAAAAACACTGGGTCAAGTGTATCAACTTTGACAAATTTGGAAATGTTTCTATGTAAGTAAGAAATGTTTGCATGTAAATAAGCTTCATCTGTGTTTTCTCCAATTTTATACTGAAATACCTTAATGAACAAACTTGAAATGTTCAATGTTTTTTACTAATTTTACATGTGATACCAGACCAATAGCTAGGCAAATGGATTAAATTTGATAAAGAGCTCCACAATAATATCCATCACCTAGCAATGTATCAGACATTAAGGTTTTATTCCACTTATCAAATACTTGTTAGCTGTGCAGTAATGAATCAGCCAATCTCAGGATGAAGACAGCTGCAAGACTTCAATAGATTTCTTTTGTAGTTTCTTGGCATTACTGACTTATATGTCCAAAGAATCTGCTTTTGTCTCTGGAATTAACCAGTCAAGCAAACCCTATATGCTTCAGTTTGCTGTGTATGTATGCAAAAAACAAACACACATATATATATGTATATCTGTTATTCACAATGGTAAATATGTATCTTCTAAATGGACAAAAAGTGAGGAGACAGGGTAAAAAAAAGAGGGAGTGTAAATAAGGAATACTTGTGAATATATTCACACTGAAATGAAAAAGTTACTAGGAAATTAGACATTTAGGTAGAAAGGTGTCAGTGAAGAGAAGAAAAATATTTTAAAGTAATGCTCTTTTATTTTGGTTTAATGGGATCAATGAGTTAGATTGGAAGAAATTTAATTTCTTTCTGGATCTTTATCACAGTAATATGAGAATAGTGGAGTTCTGTGCTTAGTAAACTTCTAATGCTCATCTTGTACTCTGACTGCACTAACTGGTTACGTGGGGTAATGTGTCCTTTGCTTTGCCCAAAAATTCACCATAGCATAGAGGAAGTAAGACAGATCCACAACAAGATTAGATATGGTGACACCCTGATGAAGAATCTCTTAATATATTTGCCTTAAACTCTTAATAATATTGAAAATTTTTCATAGCTACAAAAAAAAAAAAGCATTTTGGTCGATTTCTATGAGCAAATGAACTGTTAATGCCTGCTCTTAAGAGTAGAAAACCATAAAGCACTCAGACTTTAAACACTTCAGTAGTTCAAATGATTGCTTTGACATAGGTATTAGAACAAACTACCGTTAAGTCATGTTAAGTACAGCCAGCCACAAGTATGGTTTTTCTCTTTACACCTTTCTTATTTTTTTTCTTGACTGCACTCTTCCAGCAGTAGGTTCATGTTCACAGAAAATATGGAATTTTGCATCTCATTTAATGTCAGTATTTTAGCTCCGACATTCTACTAAGCCACTAGTTAATATATATTATTTTTCTCCTGTTATTGCTAATATTTATATTAAAAAAATTAAAAACCCTAAAAATTCATTGTCTACCATAAATTGTTTGTTTAACTATATTTCCTAAATTCTTAAACTTTTAATTTTTAGGGACTGTGGCAGAACAATGTTTGCAGCTGTACTTAAGCACTTGTACACTTAAATCTCAGTGTCTTTGAAAAGAATTAAGGCAGAGAACAAACGTGTTAACCAGGCAAGGACTGGTTTTATTCTGCAATGCATGACATCCTCTATTTATTCAATTCTAATTTACTTTATATAAGCATGGTCTGTTTCCTACTTTTGATCTGAATTAGATAGAAAGCTCTTTGCTTCATAGTGCGAGAGGTCAATTGTTGAAATAGGCTGATTTGAAAGGTAATAGAATTGTTATCCTTTGAGATTTTCAAGGCTCTTGGCTATGACCCTGAGAACTTCATCAAACTTTGAAGCTGGTTGCAACTTCGATTTTGGCTCCATTTTAAGCATATATGAACTGGATGACTTCTAGAGGATGTTTACAATTGAAATTGTTCTAAAATTCTATGAAATTGATAGTCTGAATTATCTCTGAGTGGGACATCATCCTTTTTGTGATCAAGAATGCCAGATAATGCCAGTTTCCTTTTTTTATTTCCCTATCTTGCCAGAACCCATTTAAAAAAAAACTCCATTGAAAAACATGTTTGCACAAAACCACAAACTGCTCTTGAAAAATAGGAAAATAAGGTCAGTAAGGGTAGAATTCTGAAAAGCAAAGCAAGGTATTACATCTGGTCTAATTTGCAGTAGACTAACATTTTGGAAATTAAGTAGATTCTTCATTTTACCAGAATAATGCAAGACGAGTAGAAAACCAATTTCTACTAAAAATTACTACCAAAGAATACACCAGTTGTGCATAGATCACACAGTAGAATATTTTGGTAATGCAGGTAGATATGACAATTCTTTTACCATACCCTAGATGGTTTAGTAGAATTAATATTTTAGGCATGTTATGGGAGAAAAAAATAAACAAAAAAGCTAAACTGAAATGAAATAAAATAAAATAGAGTATTTGCTGTAAACTTAAAAGTTACAAACCTCTAATATATGAAATGTCAGGACAACAATAAATGGACTAATGAAATACATTTGAATTTCTGTGAATATAAAAATGTTCTAAATTTGGAGAGACCAAATTATTACTAGACAATCTATTTATATAAAAATTACTAAGGAAAAAGATGAAATAGCTCTTATAGAAATCAAAGTTAACAATCTATTAACTCTGAAACATGAGCATGGAAGAAAAAATATTGGATCTGTCAAGATTCAGGAAAATAATAATTTTCTTGAGTGGAATGTCAGAAATTAAATGAGCACAAAAATCTTCTTTCTAACTGAAAACTAATTTCATATCTTAAAATATTAGTGAGCTTTTAACAATCTTCTTATGGTAGAAATTATTGATGAACAAGTGAAAAATAATGATTGCATTGTTTTGGTGTCAAAAATACATTTGAGTTGTTCATTGTAATTTTTAATGCCAAAAAATTAAGAATAAAATAAAAAAAAATACCAAATAACTTTAAAGAGATCTTTGTTAAATTTTGTTCTTGTAATTTCAGCTATGTGCTACAGACTAAGAACCAAGAATGTATTTTAGTGATGCCATGTAGCTGCATGGAAGCGAAAGAGGAAATGTTGCATTGCACGCTAAAATTTCTTTCTCCTCCTTCTATTTCTTCATTATGTGAGATCTCTTAATACATTTATACTGCTGAATTTCTGTATAAATATTGCCTCAAACAAACATACTGAAGTGTTGCTTCCAATCATAGGTGTGACCTTTGAATTTTTAGGTTAACCACTGCTTTTCTCCTTCATCATTTGCAATAATTTCACAGTAGTCTAGGGTTTGGCTTTTTAGGAGTGTATGAATGTAGAGCACACAAATTTCAAACAGACAGCTTTTTCCTGTTATTTGTATCTCACACAATACTTCTTCTACTGACAGCTTCATTTATAAACCTGCCATAAACTGATGGGAATCATCAAATTCCGTATTATAATTTGCTAAATCCTAAAAAAGATTATGTGGTTTGACACTAATCTTTGACTTTGTACTTCTACTTTTATCTAAATCCATCTTTATTTCTAATTAGTCTCTGAGAATGTAGAACTTTTGCTTGGGTTTAAGGACATATCTGAACAAGAGTTAAGTTTGCTTCTGTTCTTCGTTTTTCATAAAAGGTGTAAATGGTTAAACATAATTAAGAATTGTTATAATATGCATGACTATCAGCAACTAACAAGTGCTCTCGTACTTCATTTAATTGAATTATAAAACAACTACTTTTGAGAGAAAATACTAAACTGAAACCAAAGGCTGTTTTTTTTTTTTGTGATAATTTCCTTGAGAACAGTCATACTGAGGTCAAGTAAAAGGAGCTCCCTTTCAGCTAATGGGACATTACCATGGAGAAATTATTCTAAAGTGAAGAACCCTTTCACTAAATGTGGCCATTTGTGCATAGGTTTCATATTATTATTATTATTACTATTATTATTATTTCAATTTGCCATCATGTCCAAATTAAATGATGCACCAAGTGACTGGTGAATAGGTGAAGAAATAACAGTTGCTTTTCTCTGCAATTAAGCATTGTATTTAATAAAGAATTTTTTTTCTTATTTGGGTTTAATGAGAAAAAACTCTTTGCGCATATTGCACTTTAATTATTTTGAATTTATGTTAATTAAAACCGCAGTTAGGCTGTTTCCGGAGAGCAGTTAAGCTCTCAGGAAGTGACCGTGTGTCCACATTGAGGAGGAGGTAGGATTTGCGTCTCTGATTCCCAGACAAACTAGACTGTAAGAACTGATGGATTTCACCACAATCCATATTTCTGTCATACACTGAGATTTGCAAGTCTCATCTATGAACAGGAGGAGCTTCAGATCTCACTTGACACAGTTTCAGACTCCCGCCCATGCTGAGCATTCCAAACTGGCTAGTTTTGTCCTGCTCTGCAAAGTAAAGAAAAACATGGAAATGAAGGAAAGATATCTTTCTGCAACAGGAGTGCATTCCATATTTTAAAAAATTAACTTTGAATTACACATGTCAACACCACATTTTAAAATAGAACAGAAGTTAGTTATAAGCATTTATAATTCAGAGATGATAATTCTTATTAAGAAGTAACTGAATATATGTATTTCAAATAGTTCTGGCTCCTGGAGATGATGGTTCATACTGACATTCTTCTATTTCCTAAATCTTGGGATAAAAGAAAATATAGTTTCTTTTCAACTGTTATTAAGAACTAGATACAGAAGATCTTTTTTTTAACTCTGATTGTCACAAAACTGCTTACCCCGTACATGCTGGCACTCTAATAGTGTAGTTTTGATCATATTTCTAGTACTACAAGCCCTTATCTTCTTGCAGAACATGAAATGTAAACAGCAACATAAGGTTGTGTATGGATTACATGCAGAATTGCTTTCTTCTGTTAGCTGCCTATGAATCTAAGACAGTGTGCTAGATACTGAAGTTGCTCTTCAACAATGTATTTCCCACTTTACTAGTTTTTCTTGTCAGTGGCAAATTAATTTCACTGTTCTTATTTGGAAAGTTATCAAATTAGTTATTCCAGGTATCAGGACATCATTAAAGTACTTCCTGTTGTACATTAAAAGGCTCTTAAAATATAGTACTTGGAGTGTTAATTTGTATTCAAGTCGTCAAGAACTGCTACTCACGAGTCTGAAGCAAAGTATATGAAGCCTTTTAAGAAAAATAACAGGTTTTGCCATCATTGGATGCAATTCATCAGTGTACAGTTGTACCAATTAAATTCACAGCAGCATCTATGTGCAGTGGTGACATGGCTGCAAGATCTCTGTTATTTCATTCTCTTACAAAACAAAGCATCTAAAGTTACTTGGACAGGCTGAAGGGGTAGCCCCATGGGAATCCAAATTTAGTAAGTCCAAGTGCAAAATACTGAAGCAATATGTAACTATATGGTCTGGGAGATGAACAAATTGAGAGCAGCCCTGCCAAGGACGACTTGGGGGTGCTGGTGGATATGGGCTGGACCCAGAAATGTGCACTCAGCCCAGAAAGCCAAATGTGTCCTGGCCTGCAGCAAAAGCAGCGTGGGCAGCAGGGAGGGGATTCTGCTCTTCTACTCCACTTTGGTGAGAACTCACTTGAAGTGCTGCATCCAGGGGTCCTTTGCACAAGAATGACATCGACCTTTTGGAGCAAGCCAAGAGGAGAGCCACAAAGATGATTAGAAGGATGGAGCACCTCTTTTATTAGAAAAGGCTGGGAGTTGTGGGGGAGGGTGCTCATCCTGGACAAAAGAAGGCTCCAGGGTGTCCTTTTTGTGACTTACCACTCCCCAAAGGGAAGCTGGAGAGTGACTTTTTGCAAGGCTATGTAGTGAATGGCTTTAGATTGAAAGAGGGTAGATTTAGGTTAGATATAAGAAAGAAATTCTTAACTTTCTTTAGAAAGAAATTAAAAAAGGAGGATGGTGAGGCACTGGAGCAATTTTCCCAGCAAAGTTGTGGATATCCCACCTCTGGAAGAGTTCAAGGCCATGTAGGATGGGGTCCAGAGCAACCAGGTCTAGTTGAAGTAGTCTCTGCCAATGGTGGAGGGCTGTGTTGCATCCTAGGTTTGGGTTCAAATTATGGGTTTTCTCTTTGTTAGTTTTCCAGTTCTCTGTACCCTCGTGCATCCCCCGGGATTTCCCCTAGTGCGGTTTCCCATGCCCGTCTCCTCGTTCTTGCGGTCCCACTCACCCTAAAGTCCCGTGTCCACCCCTGCCGTGTTCCCATTGGCCGCTGTAGTACACGTCATCACCACGATGTCTGTACCCATTGGGCGGGAGGGCTCCCCGTCCACCATGTCCCTTCCCTATTTGATCCCACTCCTCGGCATGCTTGAGGCCATTTGTGTCCGTGCAAAGCTGGGAGCGGCTGCAGCTTTTCCACCGCAGCTCTCGCAGCCAATAAAGCATCCAGCCGCCACGCTGACAGATTTAACGAATTCCCTGCCTCTTTGTTTCTTCCCTCGCACCGACGGCAAAGCGCGGCCAACAGCCCACCCTGGAGCGTGGCAGCAAAAGTGCCCGGAAACTGCGGCGAGCCCCAGCCCTGACGAAAAGCTGAGACGCCCAAGCCGGGAGTTCGAGAGCTGACCGGGGCTGAAAAAAGTAACGAGCAGCCGCAGGGCTGTAACCAGATGATTTTTAAAGTTACTTCTAATGAAATCATTCTGTGCTTCAATAATCCTAATGTTAGTTATAAAACCATGACAAAAATGTAATGAAAACCTTAAAAACCTGGATATTTTTCATAGATGGTGACCTATCCCTCAGAAAAAGAATACTATAGGTAATTTTAGCAGCTGTAAGTTCTCCTTTCCAAGTTCCCACTACACAGGCAGTTCCTTTAACAACCGGTCAATGGTCAAAGAGTGAAAGGTGTAGCAAATGAGGGATGGACAGGCTGAGTGAGAAGGCAAATGGAACTACACAGAATGGACACAAGAGTGCTAGAAATACTAAAGAAAAGGCAGTGCTGAAGGAAAAGATTCTGACTCTCTTTCTGAGATAAACTGAGCATTTTTTTCATATATTCCTCAGAATATATAAACATTTGTCAGTTTGTGTATGAGCAGCAGTAATACACACTTTACTATCTATGAAGTTTTTTTTTGGAGACATGAAGATTTTTTATGGAGACAAAAAAATCCCAGGAATAGCTTTCACACTTTTCTTATTTTTCAAGCATAGGTATATGTCTCTTTCTACTGCTTTTTATACAATCCCACTGTTGGAAATGGTAGAATCAAGTTTTAAAAAAATGCAAACATAGGATAACCAAAGTCTACAATCGTTGTATTCATGAGGGATTTTTTTATTGACTATATGAAAGCATGAAGACTTAACGGATGTGTGCCATATGATAATAAAAGTATTGACTTATTGTATCAATAAGGAGCATACTAATAGAGAGAAATTCCTTTCACTATGGATCTTTTAAGAAGCTATTTTGTTAATGGACATTCATTAAACGAAGTCTGTAAAAATATGAAAACTGGAAAATCCATTACTTATCTCCTTGTCTTGAGATACTTTTTTCAATGTCTAGCCATCCTCATATTAATTTAAAAAAATGTTTTGGTTTGAGATGGATTTGATTGATTTTATATAAACTTATGATCGGATGATGATGGGAGAAAAACACAAACACCTCAACCTTCAAAGATATTGGTTTCTTTAACCTTAGCCATTAGTTTCTTTAACATTGTCCAAAATCAAAGCTAGGTGTTTTTAATGTTGTTAACTCTGGAGAGTTACAGTACTGTATGTCCCTCTTGGATTTTTCTTCTAATCGTGCTACATGGCGGCTCTCTCTGTGTTTTCCCGGTCCCCCAGCAGCTCCGGCAACTAGAGTTGTACCGCCTCCCTCCGGGACCCGGGATCGCTGCGTGTTTCCAGACTCGGCTCTGTGCTGATGTCCGGGCGGGGGTGCCAGCGGATTCCTTGCCACTGCGAGTCAGAGACACCAGTAAAGAGTGAAGGAACCTCCACCTTTCCCACGCTTGCAAGGCTGAAAGTCCTTTATTGCTGCGGGGAGCTGTGCCGAGGCACAGCGACCCACTCCCAGCTTGTGTGTGAGGAAACACGGCCTCGGGCACTCCGAGGCGCGGGATGATAGCGGGGAGAGAGCGAGGAGAGCAGGGGCCCTCCCGCCCAATGGGGGCAGGCACCGTGGTGATGACGTGTACCATGGCACACAGTGGGGATGTGACCGGGGCGAACCCTGGGTTCTGGGGTGGATGGGGGATGGGAATTCGGAGTGAGGGGCACTGAAACCTCTGGGCAGGACAAGGAGTGGTCACAGGAGTGGATCTAGCAGCCAGGGACCCGGAGTGAAGAGCCACAGGGAGGGAAAGGGTAACAAACACAGGGGCTGCGTGGGGGTTCACAGAACACGGCTAGCTAACAGATCAGAACCCCTAACCTAAACACCAAACCACAATGCAACAGTCCTATACAGATTGATAGTGTTAGATTTAAAATAGATAAATTTTCCTCTCTTTGTTGACCATTCTATATCTCATAATGCTAAATTTCAATGGGATGTTGTTGGCATAATGATGCAGAATATTTTTATGTTTATTTTTATTCATTCATACAATACTTGAAGAATTCCTTACTAAAGGATGGACACAGAAATAAACACTCATAATTAGAAAGATGGGAATACCTTAGGAGATATGATTGTGCTATGAACATTTTCTGTGTTTTTTGTGCAGCAATTCCCCCACATTGTTAAATATATATTAGTCTTATATCAGGATATCAGTGCGGAGTTCTCTTCTGCATGACAAAAGTGAATAAATAATATGGCATCTCTGAAAAAAGAAAATTCAGTTTGATTCATTATTTTACATATCTTAGGGTTGTTTTATTTGTAATGCTTCAAGCAGGCTTACAGTATCAGTGTTCCACTTGTTAAAATAAACATCATTGTAGATCCAAATTTCTCATAAGAAGATGAAGATAATTAAAAGGAGAAAAATTTGTTTGTGGGTTTGCAGCAAAAACACTTGAACCAATTAGATTATTTATATTACTCACTAGCATCAGAACTCTTTTTCCTGTCAGAATATTTGTGGCATGCTGCTTTAATAGATACAATCCTGCACCATCTTAAAGGAGACTACAAAGTAAATTTTGAAAATGGTGAGTAGGAAACAGATCTAATGCCAGTCTCATTAATTTAATGTCTGACTGTGTTTTTATTCACAGTGGTCAGGTGCCATAATACTTTGTCATGTCTTTATAAAAATAGACTGGTAAATTATTCTCGCTGCACTAACAGGTTTTTCCAAAAAGACATTTTGAGGACATGCTGATATTATTAAAAGCAAAAAAGGATCCAGGTTTATTCTGTGTTGAGAAAATATTCCCCTTGGTTAAGAAACTGTTCAGCTTTAAAGATATTTTTATTCTTTAAAATGGAGGATGGTTAGAATACATTCATTCTTTTTGATTTCAGAGAAAAGATAGCGTATATTGCCTTGGCCCACTAGGACAATGTATACTCTCAGAAGATATGTAGTTTATTTTGAGGATTATGCTGTCATTCAAGATCTGTGAAATTTTATTCTCTCCAGTGCAATAGATAATTTAGCAAACTAAATTTGTTACCTTTGAAAGAAAAACAGTTCAGTACATATGCAAACAAAGTTGAAACTTTATTACAACGTGGTGCCTATTGTTTTATGCATGAACTCTAGCCCACTAAATTTTTATAATAAAACAACAGATGTGTATTGTGTATAAGTTGACTTTTTTTCTCTTTCTTTCTCTATGTTTTAAATAAAGCAAGTAGCAAATGTGGCTTACATAAAGAACTGACAATAAATATTTAAGTTTTCCACTGGAATATTAGAAACTTAACACTGTTATTGATATTGACATAGTAGTTGTAAAAAGAGTCGAAAGAATCTGATTTGCTTCTCCCCCTGCTTTCAAGCTTATCAGGGTAAGCATTAGTATTTATAATAATATTTCAAATATGTGTGTGTTTGTGTGTGTATATATCTATATACACACAAACAAGGTAAATGATGATAAACAAGTGAAAAGACTAATGTTGTTGCCTGAAAATCCTTTCAATTTAATACTGGAAGTAGATATCTGTATTTCTATCTTTTGTCTGTCTTTCCTCAAACATCCCAACTATAGAATGATTTGTTCAACCCTTTTAAATTTAATTTTAATAATTGTTTAAAATGTCATGAATCCTTTCCCATCTCTTCTAAAAATAAAAGCAGAGATCAGAATCATGCTGGAAGGAACTGATAAGGTCATAATTTTTTTTTTTGTTTTTTCAGTGACTTATATTGTAGTACTTTGTAGCTAAGGAAAGCTAGAGTGTAGCCTAATGAGGCTCATTCTTAATAGTACTGTCTGATTCTGATACAAACGAAAGTTTTCTCCATCTTTGGATTATTACTTTTATAGGTTGAGCATGTAATCATTTACAGCAGAAGAGAACAGACAGGAAAAGTATAAGCAGCAAGAAAAAGAAGTGTGATATCAGAACAACCTCAAAGCAACATTAAGGAAATGCGCTTTTATATCAGGAACAGAAAGGGACCTGCTGTCATAGATGATACTTTGTCCACCATCAATACTGATAATTTTCCTCCTTCATAAAAATAAAGTGCCATTGTCATCTCAGATCACTATGTACACTATAAGAATTATGCACAGTATTCAAGGATTGAGTTGGGGTTTTTAACTAGTTTATGAAGATTTTTAATAGGCATTAGATTTTTTACTTCTTTTTGAGCACAGATAATAGATATTCTGACTTCATCAATAAGTATTACCTGGTCTTCTTCCAAATAATATTCAACTAATTGTTTCCACAGTTTTATTATATTCACATACAACTTCCATCATAACAGTGTCCATGTGTACTGAACACTCTCTAATGAGAGGCAAGAGGTGGCCAAATACTAATGTGTAGAACAGGTGGATAGTTTCTGATCACTCAATTAAAATTCAAAAATAGCAAAGAAGAATCAGGATTTACAGAAGAAATTTTATTTTTGAGCTATATTTCAAACTGAATATCTAGCGATCCCTCAGAATGTGATATTTTTCCTAAACCAGGGCAGCATTTAATAGTGTTCTCCAGCACCATCTGTTAGAAAAGCATTTTTGCTTTCCTTCAGAAATGTTGCAGTCATGGTGAATGTTTGAACAAAGATTTTATCTCTGATAAACAAAAATAACTCAATGTCACACATAAGTAATCTTTAAAATAAAATTTAATAAGAGAATTTACTGAATGTCATGGAAAAGAACAAATGAAAGAGATGAAGATACATTGCAATGTCTTGCATGCATGTGATTAGAAAGATGACAGAGAAAATACAAAGAATTAAGGAATCCAAACAACTTAGAAGGAAAGAAGATGAATGAATGGACAAAGATCAATAATGTCAAGAGCATGAGAACTGTCAGGCACCAGCAAATAACTGATTGATCCAGAGCCTGAACTAATTAAAATGCCATTGGTCACCTGTAGCTCTCCAGTTCAAACATTGTGCAGATTTCTAATACAAACCTTGATCTTTGTAAGCAATAAATAGATGGCAGTGATTCACTCAGATTAGTACTCATCTGTCTGAAAGGCTATCTTTTCCCTGTGAAGGTGGGCTTAAAGCAAGGTTTCAGCTTTGTTGCTTATCACCATTTATTGGTTTCAATTATTTTCACATCAGTGAAGTTTTATTGACATAAAAATATCAAAATAAACTATCCTAACACTTAGGGATTTATACTTCTTGTCATTTATATCTTTAGGAAGCTATTTTATATTTCTTAATAGAGAAATATAGAATAGGTAGCATGTTATATTTCTCAAATTGTATTTAAATTAATTACTTCTTACTGTACTGTTTTCTTCAGAGTTGTCTTTAATTTCTTTTCATAGCTATGTTACTTTCTTAATTCTCAAATTCCTTTCCTGTTGGCAAAGGTTTTCTTGTTTTCTTATCTTCTTGACTTCAAATTAATGCAATATTCATTAAATTAGTGTCTTACTACATTTTTACTGACATGACATAGAGGTGTTTCCTTCCTTCCTTCCTTCCTTCCTTCCTTCCTTCCTTCCTTCCTTCCTTCCTTCCTTCCTTCCTTCCTTCCTTCCTTCCTTCCTTCCTTCCTTCCTTCCTTCCTTCCTTCCTTCCTTCCTTCCTTCCTTCCTTCCTTCCTTCCTTCCTTCCTTCCTTCCTTCCTTCCTTCCTTCCTTCCTTCCTTCCTTCCTTCCTTCCTTCCTTCCTTCCTTCCTTCCTTCCTTCCTTCCCTCCCTCCCTCCCTCCCTCCCTCCCTCCCTCCCTCCCTCCTTCCCTCCTTCCCTCCTTCCCTCCTTCCCTCCCTCCCTCCTTCCCTCCTTCCCTCCTTCCCTCCTTCCCTCCTTCCTTCCCTCCTTCCTTCCCTCCTTCCTTCCCTCCTTCCTTCCCTCCTTCCTTCCCTCCTTCCCTCCTTCCTTCCCTCCTTCCTTCCCTCCTTCCTTCCCTCCTTCCTTCCCCCCTTCCTTCCCTCCTTCCTTCCCTCCTTCCTTCCCTCCTTCCCCCTCCAAGGACAGGCTGCTCCAGTCTGGAAGCAGGGTCCCTCTCTCCACCAGGTCCCCAGAAGACCACAGCCTCCTCCAGGCATCCATCCTCTCTGGAGTGGGCACCTCCCCCACGGGCTGTGTGTGGATCTCTGCATCCCCTGTGGATCTCCATGGGCTGCAGGGGCACAGGTGCTTCACCATGGTTCTCACCACAGCCTGAAGAGGAATCTTGGCTCTGATGCCTGGAGCACCTCCTACCTTTCTTCTCCACTCACATTTGGTTCTCCATGTTCCCCTCACATTTTCTCACCTCCTCCTCCTCTCTAGCTGGAATTAAACCTTTTCAACAACTCTTGTTTTGATTTTCTTCTTAAATATATTATTACAGAAGCATTACCACAATCCTGAATTGGCTCAGCCTTGGCCAGTGGCACATCCATCTTCAGAGCTTTCAGGGATTGGCTCTGCTGGACATGGTGGAAGCTTCCAGCAGCTTCTCACAGAAGCCACCCCTGCTACCAAAAACCAAACTGTTCAAAACCAGCATAATGATGTAGAAAGCCTAGATGCAGATGCCTGTGTACAACATATTAACAGATAAATGAGAAGAATCTCACCCAAACCTGAAGTCAGTGAGCTCCAATATCACTTTCTGGTTTCCTCTTTCAGTGTTCTTTCTTACTTTTCTCAGTCTTACTAATTTCATTTTGTGTCTAGTGGCCTTTGCTTGTTTTGCTGAACTGAGTTTCTTAGATATTTGTTATAAGTTTTGTTATTATATAATAATATAATTGTTGTTATATAATAGTATATTTGTTATAACATTCATTTTGTGAAATTATATAGGGTTTACTTTCTAAACCAATCTATCTACAGCACAAAACATGACTGAGGCGATATTATACTACGTACAAATTTAATTACTAAAGTTTATATTTAAAAAGATTCCATTCCAAAATATTACATTGCATGTGTTTTCTGACTCTTTGTCCAAAAACTAAAATCACTTGTAGTAACAAAATATTTATTATTAAAGAAAAAGGGTTAGGTTTGAATTCGGTAAAGATTTATCTTAATGTTTTAAATCTTTTAAAATAGAATATCTATAATAAAATGCATAATAAGAAATAAATGGAGTCATCAGTTCAGAGCTATATTGAGAAATTCACAGCTTAAAAATGTTTCTGGAAACAGGGATATAAATACAGTTTGCTATATAATCTCTCTGAAGAAGGAAGATTAAAATGTAACATCCAGAATTTTAAATGAAATTTGATTATATATTCTGCATATTCATAACAACTGAGGCAGCATGTATTTACTTTGAGAGTATAGCAATAAAAAAATATATATGAATATGTACATGTACTTATTTCCAGCAGAGACCTTCATATTACAGGAAGGACTATTTACTCCAAAATTGATAAACCACTTGTGATCTCTCATACCAATATCCATGATACTTTATAGTAGTTTTATCTATTTTTTCTGGTATTTACATACCTAATGAATATGACCTATACTAGCACAGCATTAATGAAATAAAATAGCTTTTTTTGGAAAATGTCCTTAGTAAAACTAATGCAAAACATTCTCAAACTATATTCACATCACTGAGATACATTTATTAGATTTTCTTAGTTAAAAATTGAGTCATGCTGCTTTATCAGCATTTTACTTCAATGTTTATTTGGTTTTGCATGGTTTTTTGCTTGTAAAAAAGTTTTAGATATTAGTAAAATTTTTCTTGGCAGAAAAGCAAAAGCTGAATTTTATGCACTTTACATAGCTAGGAGAGGCCTTATAATGAAACAAACAGATTTTTCTGCATATGAAATCTTCTACTCTGAAATCTTAATCTTCAGTTCTAATGAGTAATATTTTGAGAATGAAGTAGAATTTAATTGCATTTTTAACAGAATCTTACATAATGTTCAAACATGTACCACTGAACACCTACGACATTAACATTTTTAGAGAGATTTTTTGATGACCAGCCAAGCTGAGGTGGATCTGTAGTCCCAGCCATTTAACCAGCAAGCATACGGGGATTGAGAAATGCCATAAATAAGTGATTTTCATTTACTTTTCTGTTGTGCTTGTCTTTTCTAGTACATTTTGTGACAGGTAAGTTTAGCCAGAAACTGAATATTATTTTCAAGGCTCTGTTAACAACTGGCAATTTCCGTTATCAAGCCCTTCACGTTGGTTCTCAATGTTTTACATGAACACATGAAATGTAATTTTTTTTATTTGCGTCATTCCTAGACTGGATGCCGAAATTGTGAGTTTAACTGCCCTTGAAAGACCTTTTATTTGACCATAAAGGAAAATAATTGTTTTAATTATAGCCACTGAGATGCCCATTTCCCTGTATGAAAATATGTGACATTGAAAATGAACATTTCATTTGTTTGCCTAAACTTAGTTGCCTAATGCTATGTAAGATTCCTTAAGGTATCTCACATTCTTTACAGTCAGTGCTCCAGAAAAACACAGATCTCATTTAGATCACATTCATTTCTGTTAATTATGAATGTCACAATTAACTCAGCTGCTAAGAGATACTTTTAGATAGCTTGGAAGTATTGGGAATAACAACCAACAAATTCGGATTCCCTGTTATGCTGGTGCAAAGTCTAGATAAAACCCCCAAAACATCACTCTTCACTGTGTTTCCCTATATTTACTTGAAAGTAAGAGTTGCATGAAAGTATTCCAGAATTTGTTATTCCATGTTTAAGAACCTCCACTATACCAAAGAAAAGTTGCCAATTTATATGAAACTCTAGAAAGCAAGATATGTAAAATATATGTGCATTATCTGTGAAACTCTGAAGGCTTTTGTTGCCATGATATGTTCCCTTTATTAATAAGCAGAAATTATTTATTGCTTCTCTGAAAATATCACTTTAGAATAAAAGTGAGATGTGCATTTTGTTCATTGAGCTTCAATTATTAAAAGGGCATGTCCATTTAATGGACCTCTACCTATCACCTATTACAAAAGCATGTTTAAAACCTGCCCACGATACAAAAAAATCAAGTTTCCTTGAATTTTCTTGATGTCTCTTTTTCTTTCCCCTTTTTATTGTCCTTCCTCTGTTAGACTTTCTGTGCTGAAAAATGACAATGACACATCTGAAGCCAAATTGCCAGCCTGACAGTAGGGAAGAAATGGACACAGGCAAAGTCACTTTGTAAATATACTTGAACTGTTCAACATAAAAGATCCTGCCTGTTATTTGACAAATTTCATTTTTTCCCTTTCTGTCTTTCCATGTTCAACTTTCTCTTTGTAATGTTAACACTAGAAATTTTTGAAATGCATTAAGACATAAAAGTAAATTGGAAGCACTTAGCCGTTGGTGTGTTATAAAACTCTCATCTAAACTCTAAGAAGAAATTGATGCCCAAGGATGACAATGGGATTTAAGTTAGTTTGAAACTAATGAACAATAGCTTAAATAGCTTCATCTGATAAATGTTTTAAGGAAAAGGGTAGAATACAGTAAGGGATTAATAAATTCGTCATCAGAACGAAGGAAAAGGAATGTAGACACTCTAATTTTGATCCTGAAAACACATTCATCTGCTATTTCAGTAGGTGACTTAGAGCAGGGGGCTTTTGTTCTTTTTTTTTCTTCTGTTTTTTAATCTTATTGTTCTTAGGCAAATGGAAGATCTATTCTGACTCATATATAGAAATGTGTTGTTTAATTAGAAGCAGTAAATCAGTGTTTTACTCTTGCCTCTTCCTCATTGAACCATCACAAAGTAAAGGAGAGATGAATCTAATTTAACATTGGTCATCCAACAGATAGCATCTAATTTAAGCTGGTTGTCAATAGTGATCTGTCTCTTCCTAAGTAAGATGTCAGACATAATCAGGATGAACTTTATTTCCAGGTTCTGACTTTTCTTCACAAACTGTAGAGAGAACATTAACTTAGACTAGATACTAAATATAAATTATAAAACCTGGATCAAAATGAAACCGTCTACATCTGAAAGGCTTTTTATATATTTTGAGATGCTTACTCACATGTGTTTGATGTGTACCTAATTATGCTACATCCCATAAAAAGAGCAATCTGTTCCCTACAAAGATACCACTTGTTTTTTTTTGGTTTGTTTTTTTTTTCCTTTTTTTTCCTTAAGGCATAGGTGATGCTATTCATCTTGAATAAACATTCCGTGTGATGCCAGATTGTGAAGCATGAAAGTTCATCACTGTTTTAATGCATGTAATTTTTTTTTTTAAAGCCTCCAAACTAGTGAACCAACCATCCTCTGCTCTGCTTTGGAGAGACCTCATTTGGAATACTGCATCCTGCCCTTGAGTCCTCAGCACAGGAAGGACATTGACTTGTGGGGTAGGTCCAGACCAGGACTATGAAAAGAGTTAGACGGCTGGAACACTTCTCTGAGGAAAGGCTGAGAGAGTTGCATTTGTTCAGTCTGGTGAAGAGAAGACTCTGAGGGCGTCTTACTGCAGCCTTTCCTACTTAAATTGAATTTGTAAGAAAGATGGGGAGAAAGATTTTAGTACAACCTGTAGTGACAGGACAAGGGGTAATGGTTTTAAACTACAGGAGAGCAGGTTTAAACTAGGTATAAGGAAGAAATATTTTGTGATGAGGGTGGTGAAATGATAGAACAAGTTTCCCATGGAGGTGGCAGATAGAATTATGTAATCATTAAGGTTGGAAAAGACCTCCAAGACCATTAAGTTCAATATATGACTGAAGATCACCTTGATAACTAAAACATAACACTAAACGCCACATCCATATGCACGATGCAACACATATGTTTCTTGAACTCTTCCAGGGATGCTGATTCCACTACTTCATTGGGCAGCCAGTTCCAATGCTTGAAAACCCTTTCTGTGAAGAAATTTTTCTGATCTCCAACCTGAACCTCCTCTGGCACAATTCAAGGCCATTTCCTCTTGTCCTGTTGCTACTTGCTTGGGAGAAGAAGCTGACCTCCACCTCACTACCATCTCCTTTCCAGATAGTTGTAGAGAGCAATGATGTCTCCCTTGAGCCTCCTTTTCTCCAGGTTAAACAACCCCAGCTCCCTCAGCCACTCCTCATAGGATGTTTGCTCCAGTCCTTTCACTGGTTTGATTTCCCTTCTCTAGACACACTTCAGTACCTCAATGTCTTTCTTGCAGAGAAGGGCTCAGATTAGACACAGGATTCAAGGTGTGGCCTCACCAGTGCCACTGGGACAATCCCTGCCTTGGTCCTGCTGGCCACGCTATTGCTGATACAGGCCAGGATGCCATTTGGCCCCTTTGGCCATCTGGACACACACTGGGTCATGTTCAACCATCAATCCCATGTCCTTTTCTCAGGGCCATTTTCCAGCCATTCTTCCTCCATCCCTGGAAACATTCAAGGTTAGACACTGAGGACACTAAGCAACCTGACCTAGCTAAAGATATCCTTGCTTACTGAAGCAGCAGTTGGACTAGACATCCGTTACAGAACCCTTCCAACTCAAACTGTTCTACAATTTTATGGTACAGATTTCCAGATTTCCCCTTGAAACACCAATATCCCTATGATTATTTAACTGTATAGAATTGAATACTGCAGTGTCAAAGAAAGGAAATTAATTTTTAAGTTTTCTAGAATTAGTGTGACATTTGTTGTATTTTCTTTAAAATATTTGGATATGAGGATAGTAAATATCATCTACCTCTCACTTCAGCTGGAATTTTGTCCTTCAGCTGAATCTAAGAGCTCAAAATATTATGTCAAAGTAGTTCTGAATGTTTGTAAGTAGTATATATTTCTTCATCTTATTAATTGTTGCTGCACCCTCATAAACATGGACTTTGTTTATTCTAACAACTTTTGATTTTACTGTGATAGTAAAGTGGCTCGAAAACAGTAAGAATAAGTTATCTTCATCTGCAATTTTGCTCACGTTTTTAACTGAAAAAATATAATGGATACTATACATCTTTGTTTAATTTTTACTATTTGTGTAGGAGAACTGTTTGTACGAGCATTAATCATATCTGTCTCAAGGTCAATAGCAGATCAGGAATTAGCTCTTATATGTGAATAAGGTTGGATGGAAAGAAATATGAGTTGCAATTTCAAAATATATCTTTTATAACCTTGATACTCTGATACTGATATTCTCAGTAAATGGAATTTATTTGGCTTGGTATAAATAGTCATGAGTGAAAAACAAAGCAGGAGAGGACTAATTCAGATCTAATGAGTCAAGCATTAAGCTATTTAAAAATGGAAATAGAAAGATAAATGATCAGAAAAACTGCCAGGAATAACAAAATTATATTGTATTGTTTAGCCTTGTTTTCTACTTCATTTAAATTAGAAAAAAATCCTCTCTATTTCTCTACTAATTTACTGCAGTGTTGTTTTGAATTTTCTGAAAAAGTTCCTGGTTTCAGTTAAGAAATTACATTTTCATTACTGAAATTTTTATAAAGATTTCAGAATAAATGTGATGCAAATACAGAATTTTAGTAGAATGTATGGTATTTTAATAATAACCTACCAAAATCAATTTGGTTTTTAGAAATAGATTCATTTTCAACAATAGTAAATATTCAAATGGCTTATGTGTACCACTCAGATGTCTATTTTCTTCCTTGCTTTACATGCATGAATAAAAGATTACAAGGCATACTGAAGTCCTTGAGGAAATCTCTAAGTCTCTGCATCACTTGTAAACTCAGCTGTACTGTTGTGAAACTTGTGTCAGGATTCTGCTGGGAGACAACTCTACACCATGCAAGGACTTCAGAATATAAATGTCAGAAAATTTTATCGTGTTGCTGTATGGTATACCTAATAGCACCTCTTTAACTTGCACCTTTATTTTCATTTCCATTAACTCTAGATATGTATACTGCATTGTGAATATAAACGTGATTAAGTTTCTGTATTAAATTACTAAGATGTAGGAAATATTTACTGTCAACTTTAATTACATTTATTCATTTCACACTCTAGAAGTGTTAATATATTTGTGAGATTTATTTTCCTCAAAATAAGCAGTAAAAGCACTGCAATTTTGAGGCAACATATTGATCTTGTCAGATTAACATGCAGTGCTGAGTGCGCAAAGTTAATGATTGTCATATTTTTAACTCCTTTGAAAAGATAATGATGTTTACAATTTCATCTACAGTAGCAAACCTGTAGGGTATTTGCTATCTGACACCAGTGCTTTAAATTCTGACTGAAAAATCTACACCACTAAAATCAGGGTCATGGCTACCAGAATTTTATTTCATACCTTTGGTGTTTCTGCCATTGGGAGAATTCGGGTAGATTACGTCCTTCTACCTTTTCCCAGAAAAAGAACATCTAAAGTGTTTTCTGAATTCTTCAGTACCTCATCATGTATAATATAGCATGTGTACAACATGAAAGCGTACAAAGATTTGCTAATGAAAACCTTGCTTCAGCTTGCTTATTAGGAGCACATTAAGTATATATTCAGAAGCCAGGCACTTAAATATTATGACATAACAGGCATAAATTATTCAATTTACTTTACTGAGCCTTCTGGGAGTCTCCTATACAAAATCAGTCTCATTACTTGTGAGGTTTATAAATAATTATAAGTATTTAATATGTCTTTAGGATTTCGCATTTTAGGTTAATTGCTTTTCAAAAATGGTTGTTTGGGCTGCCTTTATGTGTAGTGGGCAGCAAGAATATGACTAATTTTCTAAAAGTCATTAGTGCATCAATAATACAGCTATCAAACTACAAAGATATCAATACAGTACCTGAATCAGAGATCAAGAAGATCTCTGGGGGCATTTGTACACATCAAAGGTAAATCACTTCCTTACTCATTAATGTTTTAAATATTTTCTTCTATACAATATATAACATTTCTTTTTTTCTTCCTCTTTTCTACCTTCGTTCATTAAGTTCTTCATTATTTAAAAGTCACTGCAAGCCAGATAACCAGAAACAGTGAGCCTAAGCTGTGTTAAGAATTTGAAGATACATCCAGTAGATTCTTAGTAAGTCACACAGAATTTTCAAATAAAGGAATTTGGATCCTAAACTACTTTTTTTGTGCATCATTACTTACCACAGAGTTTGTAGCTTATTTGCCTCCTTAAAATGAAGCTATGTTTTCTATTTTGATTGCACAGAAGGAGAGAAAAGAAAGAAAATAAAAATATTGAAAAGGAAAAAAAAAACAAATTTGCTGAAATATAAACCACTTCTATGTTATTCACCAGCTACCTATTAGTCACACTGTAATGGAAAGTGAAGTTTCACTATTAATGTGTATGAATTCAATTTGAGTGATCCTTTTAAATCACTTTATCTATTTCTGAAAGATTTTTTAAAATTTAAGTGTTAAAAACTTATAATATTTTATTCAGTGGGAAAATCATTACAGTTCTAAGGAACTGACAGACCCTTCAGTATCTTTTCTGGAAATAACAGTGATTTCCCTGTCTTTGATATTTCCTTTTTTAGTGTGTGAGAACTTACACCATACATTGAAATAAAAAGACACAGCATAACATACCATTACACATTTAAAAATTAATTTAGAACAGTTTGGAGCTAGTGTAGCCAATATCTAGACATAACTAATTATTTTCTGTTTTAATGCAAAGCAAATGTTAATTCAAATCCCACAAAGAGTTAATTTCAGTTTCCAATTAAAAATAGTGCTTAACTCATTAAAAAGCTTCTGTTTCAGTTTGACTTTCAAAACAGGATACAAATGTTGCTGTGAATTCTGTGATTTTAAAAAGAGAATGAACTAGCAAAACTACTTTAATTTAATCTTACAATTAAAATTAATTTTGGAGGAAGCACCCTTGTAATGTCATTATATTGCAGGTCACATACAAAAGGACAAGTATTAGTAATTCTTGTTTGTGTACATAACAGTGATGTGGATATTCTCAGTTCAGTCAGAGAGAAAAAGAGAGGGTTTTCTAACCAGGCGAGAGCCTGGGAGACAGTTGGGAAAGAATGTAAATAATACTCTAATCTATCTTGTTGTTCACATTGTTTATAGATATGTTCTGCCACTGTGCGTCATTCACTGCACACCAATGGTGTGAGATGCTTTTACTCTAAGACCAATGAAATTAGTCCGCACAATGTTCTTTATATATACAGTGGCGCATTTGAAATAAATCAGAATTCATTCTCTTGCCTTTGACTTGGAGTCATTCTCATTCCCATCCTGCTCAACAGCGACAAAGTGATATAAATAAGAATTAAATGCCCAGCTCTGTTGATATCTTTTGTATCCTTATGTACACTTCCATTCTGTGATGCTTAACTATCAGTAAGAACTCTTAGAAATATCTTATACAATAATTTTAAAAGATGTGAGACATAAAAATTAGATGTCTCAACATGTGCATTTTGTTCATTGTTTGTTCAGTCCTTATGTATTTTGCCCTTTTACTGTCTTTTGCTGTCATTTCTATTTCCAGCAAGTCAATAGGATAGATATCCAGATTTCAAAAAGCTAATATAACCCTTCCTGCAAGCAAGGTCATTCCTGAGGATAAAATATCACACAGTGTAATTTACTTAACTGTATCAAATGTCAAACTATAGTTCATACTGTTGGAAAACTTTCTTCAGAAGACTAAGTGCACACCTGTATACACACTATATATTCCTGATGATATCCTTATTAATGGTATTGTGCACTAAAAAATGTATTGCCACATAAGTAGAAACAACAGCTCAGATCTGGGAATACCACCAAGACGCTATACCAAGTGGGGTTAAAGAATTTTTTTTCTCTTATACTCTGTATCATAAATGCAACTTTTAAAGAACCATATCACAGTCAAAAGTTTCTGAACAAGTAAGGTCGAGTATGAGGAGTAGTTTTATCTTGCAATAGGAAGGATATTTCTACCAGAATACTCTCTTAAGTCAATATTAAGATTCAACAGAAGTTTTTTGTGTATTATTTAGTTATTTGCTTGGTTTGATTTAGTTTGATTTTTTGTTTTGTTATTGAATATTTCTGAGTGGTTAAGCTTATGACACTCGCTTTCAAAATTTTGTCAACATCATTTTGCTTCTGCATTGATCAGAATAAAATTAAATCATGCTTTACTGTATCGTATCTGCACACTTTCCCCAGAAGAATTCATAAGAAATGGTGAAAGCCAAACTGGATGGTGTTAATAATTTTAAATGACAGTTCAGGTCTAGAAAATTCATTTAAAAGAACATTAGCATATATAGCTCAAAGACAGTGTTTTTAACTCTTTGTGACTAAGAAAGTAATCTGGAGTAATGAAGGACTGTAGAGATGCAGAAATCCATCCATGGAGGAGACCCACACTCGAGCAGGTGGATGACTGAGAGGAGGGTGTGAACCCATGGGAAGCCTGTGCTGGAGCAAACTCATGTCAGAGACCTGTGGACCTATGGAGAGAGAAGCCCATATTCGGGCAGGTTTCCTGGTAGGACTTGTGACCTTGAGGGGGACCCATGCTGGAGCAGGCTGTTCCGAAAGGACTGCACCCTGTGCAAGAGTGACCCATGTTGCAGAAGTTTATGGAGGACTCTTGTCCATAAGATGGACTCACACTGGAGAAGTTCATGGAGAGCTGTCTCCTGTGGGAGGGACCCCATGCTGGAGCCGGGGGGGAGCTCCTCTCCCTGAACAGCAGCAGGAGCAGTGTTATGAACTGACCATAATTGCCATTCACTGTCTCCCTGTGCTGCTGGGGTACAAGGAGGCAGAACTGGGAAGGGGAGGGGGGGGAGAGGGAAATGTATTTTTAAGGTCCTATTTTACTTCTCATTATCCAGCCCTGATTTTTTTAACAATAAATTCAATTAATATCTCCAATTTGAATCTGTTTTTCCCATTATGATATTTGGTGAGTGATCTCTCTCTGTCCTTACCTCAACTCATGAACTCTTTGTTGTATTTTCTCTCCCCTGTCCAGCTGTGGAGAAGAGGGATGAAGCGGATTTGGTGGGTGCCGGGCATCCAGCCAGGGTTAACCCAAAAACCAGTCAATGAGAATCCTGCTTACCTGGATCCATGATGCTGGTCTGAACTGGATTTGGAGAGACTATGAGCCTGACTGGTAAGTGTGAAGTGCATGTCTTGCAGAACAGAAATCTGGGTTTTGGAATCACTGTCCACCAACTATACACATCCTGCATATTAAATAAATTTTAGACTATACGTCACTAATTGATGTGGTTCTGTTCTTGCATCCTGTCATGGTTGACACTGGCGCAATGCCAGCGCCCACATGAGAATACACCTTCCTAAATAGTTGCTGTGAGATGTGATCAGGAACAGAGCAGAGCAGGCCTAAGCTTGATAACAAAGAGGAAAACTTTATTAAACTACTACTACTATAAAAACCAGACACTAAATCCTGGATGAAGACCTTCCAAAACACCCCTCCTCCTCCCACCTAATTTCCAAACAAACCCAACAGTGAGACCCCACCCAGGATCCTGATCAAGTTGCCACCCTTCAGATAATCAATACTCCATCCATCAAGGGAGACAGGAGTCTCTCCTGTGCCACAGACCCCCGAGGAAACACAACTGCCACCCTTGTGTTTCCATGTCACACATGGCAACCGCCTGGAGAAAATCTGCCAGTGTGACACTCTCCTTTCCATGTCACAGTGCTCTCACCACCGTGCATGGACAGACTGCTTATAGGGCTCCTTTAAGGATGTTTTGCCAAGGACCAAGAAAAACAACAGTTCAGTATCTCATCTCCGGACTACAGTTCCCCCCATTTCCCCCTGGGGCCGAGGGTCTGAGAACAGAGATCTTCTTCTTCTCTTCTTCTTCTCTGAAGACAGAAGGTCTCTCCACACCCTCTTCAGCCTTCCGCACGGCAGACAGGACATGGAAGAAGGGAACGCCCACCCGAGGGGGAACAGGGGGAGGGGTGGCAACCCGATGCCTGGAGTGGGCGGTGCCCACACCCACAGGGAAGCAGGAAGGGGTGGGGTCAAAGGTGGGGATACAGGGAACAAAGGAGACAAAGGGATTATGGGAAGAAGAAACCTCTCCACGTGGCCGCCCTCCATCTTGGGAAGACAGAGGCCCTAGCCACGTGGCTGCGGCTTCCTCAGGGGGACAAAGAAAGGGATTCAGGGGAGCAGAGCAGCGCGGGGTAGCGCCAGAACTAGGATTTCTAACTGGGAGAAAGGGATTGGAAAAGGGGTTTGGGATTAGTTCCTCAGCAGAGTAGCTAATTCCACCAAGGTGGGGGTGCCGGGACGGCTCGGGGGAGCCAGGAGCACGGTCCACGTCTGTGGAGCTGCCCTGCGCCTCAGAGCGGCGGAGTACTCCCCTCTGCCTACCCGGTTTAGGGGAAAAAGGGGTAGGAGAGGATGGGGAAATGGATTCAAGGGAAACAACAGTTCTGCCCGATGGCTCTTTCCTTTCCTCGGCCGCTTCTCGCACGGACCCTGCTTTTACAACCTCCGAGATCAGCAAATGGAGCTTTGGGAAACAATCTTTCACAGAGGGATCCTTGTCAATTCCCTCTGCTAACCTGGCTCCTACTTGCTCCCAGAACTCCGTTCTGTGAGCATCCTCCGCGGTTACACGTGGAAAGGAAAAGCAGAGCCATCGTACAAACTGCTTGACTGAATTTTTGGGGTAGGGATGTTTTACTGATAAAATCCCCTTAATTTGGGTATAGAATTCCCTTTGTTGGGCAGATAGCGTGGTCCCCATGCTATTTCTACCCAAAGCCTCACCCCTGGTGCAGAAAAGGCGAAAGAAAAAAAGCAAAAAACGCGAAAGACCCCGGCGGCCCGCCGCACACGCTGTGCGCTGCGTGATCCGTACCCCCAGAAACGCGGCAGAGCCCACCCATGTGAAGTATCAGCCGGGTACCCCCCGCGGCTAATCACTCACCAAACCGGAATCTTCACAAATAAAAGCTGCTACCAGGGTCTTCTTTCCCGGGAAGCGTCCGTTCTTCGGCTTTCCGTAGCCGTGAATGGTTGCGCTTCCAGTCCCACGCGGGAAACCACAGCGTGTTTTCCTGTGGGTGGCGGAGACGTCACTGACTTACTTCGGGGGGGCACTTGCTCCCATTTTCAGTCCAGCACGGAGCACTTTTCCGTCGTGGACCGCGACCCTGCAGTGGCGGTGGCGGTTTTCCACGCGGATCGCGCTCGCTCGTCTCGGCAGCGGCGCTCGCTGGTCGGCGGCGCGGCTTCGCGGCGGCGGCGCTCTCTCTGCGCGGCTCCCGGGTGCTCTGTGGTGACTCTCTGCCTGCTCCGAGGCCTTGCGCTGGCCGTGGCCCGGACGTTGGGCGTCACTCGCGGCTGCTCTTTACTTTTGTCTTCCCCGGTCAGCTCCCGAATGCCCGGCTTGGGCTTCTCAGCTTTTCGTCGGGGCCGGGGCTCGCCGCAGTTTCCGGGCGCTTTTGCTGTCGCGCTCCGGCCTGGGCTGATGGTCGCGCTTTGCCGTCGGCGCGAGGGAAGAAACAAAGAGGCAGGGAATTCGTCCAAATCCGTCAGCGTGGCGGCTGGATGCTTTATTGGCTGCGAGAGCTGCGATGGAAAGGCTGCAGCCGCTCCCAGGTTCGCACGGACGCAAATGGCCTCGAGCATGCCGAGGAGTGGGATCAAATAGGGAAGGGACAGGGTGGACGGGGAGCCCTCCCGCCCAATGGGTACAGACATCGCAGTGATGACGTGTACTACAGCGACCAATGGGAACACGGCAGGGGCGGACACGAGACTTTGGGGTGAGTGGGACCGCGAGAACGGGGAGACGGGCACGGAAATCGCAGGAGTAGGGGAAAACTCGGGGGATGCACGAGGGTACAGAGAACTGGAAAACTAACAAATGAAAAACCCATGTGAACCCAAACCTGGGATGCAACATTCCTCTGTTCTCTCCACTCCTCTGTTGGTAATCACTGAAACAGGTCTCTTGGCCTACCAACGCACCCCCCTAAGTGCAGCCTCTGTCAGGAGAATTTGGTTCAGTCTATGGCTAACAAGAAAAGTCCAGCCACAAGCCACTCCATCATCTCCTCCCAACTCAAAAATTTTCTCTTCCATCATCTTGGATCCCAGACTGTCTCTCTTCTACTTCAAATCAAGGAGGACTAATATTTTACAAAGCCTTCATTTCCCAGGAAAGGGTTAAAAGTTCAGACTCCCTGGATGGCTGCAATCTCTGTCCAGCAGCCGATTCCCAAGGCCAAGGCTGGGCACCTTCCCCCCCTCCTTCTCCGTGCTGGCAAAGTTACAGGTGCCATCTGGACTCTCTGTCTCTTCCCTCTGGGGGGGGACGACAAAGGCATCTCCGCTTCTCTCCACCCTTCTGTCCACAGGAGCTGGCTCGGTTCCAGCCCTTCTACCCCTTGGCTCACCTCAACAAGGCCACATGGTTTCCCTTCCCCCACCCAGCCCCATGGCTGGGCAGGGGAGGTCTGCACAGCACCCTGAGCGGAACCAAAGAGGGCGAGCTCCTGGGAGTTCCTGCTTTTTAACCCCCTGCGTTCTCAGAGGTATATCCATACCTTCAGTGGTCATTTTAGGTGCCAATATTCAAACTTGACCACTGATTGCTTTGACCTAACTTCCTGAAAACATTCACTTCCATGTCAAACCATGACACATCCACTCTACATAAATCAGAGAATAGCGTCATTTGAGTTGGAAAATACCCTTAAGGTCAATTTCAGCGGGAAAATGCTGCCAAGTCCATCACTTAAGCATGTCTCTAAGCATCACATCTACAAGTCTTTTAAGTATCTCTTGTCTTGGGGTCTTCTAATGCTTTTCATCCCTTTCAGTGAAGAAAGTTTTTGTGATATCTAATCTAAATCTCCTCTGGCACAGCTTAAAGCCATTTTCTCTTGTCTTATTATTTGTTACTTGTGTGAAGATGCCAACTATTTTCTCACTAAAACTTCCTTTTAGGGAGAATAAGGTTTCCCCTTAGCTTTCTCTTCTTCAGGCTGAACATCCCCAGCTGCCCCACCAATCCTTTTATGACTTGTGTTACAGACCCTTTACCAGCTTCATTGCTCTTCTCTAGACATGTTTCAGTGTTTCAAAGTTTTTCATGCAATGAGGGGCCCAAAACTGAACACAGGACTTGAGGTTCAGCTTCAACAATGCCAAGTACAGGGGAATGATCACTGCCTTAGTCCTGTTGACCCTGCTACTTCTGATGCAAGTAATTTCTTGTATCAGAAATCCTGATTTATCAGAAATGTTTGGTGCCTAGTTCTAGTTCTAGACTAGAGGTACCACATTCCCAGACCTGAATTTATACTATGCTTTATATTAATCAATGTTTTCCTTAATTTGTGAGTTATTAATTTATTTTTTTTCACCTGCAATTTTTTTTTGATTTTTTTTTTGAGGCAGTGAAGTCAGTTAGTAGTTGAATGGTTAGCAGTAAAATAGAAATTAATTCAAAAATTAATCCAAATTAATTTTCCACTGTTTTTAAAGTGCATACTCTAAAAGTATAATAAAAATAGTATGTCTTTTCTTACCAAAACAAGAAATCTAAATCTAAGGTTATTCTTTCATAATCTGCAAAAAGTTTTTTTTTTCTGTGGAATAATAACCATTTTAAGATATTAGCTATATACCTCTTATTTTGTTTAACACTTTCTTGACTGTTGCAATAAATGCAATTATGTACCTCTGTTAGAAAGATAGTAAGGAGGATGCATCACCCTGATTGCACTAACTCAGAAATATTTTTTTTTCATATCTAGGGAATTTCCTTTGGGAATGCTTCATCAATTAACAGAAGTGCATGGATGACTATGTTGCCTGTGGAATGATCTATTTTCCCAATTGAATTATGCATTATCAAGTTGGTCATATTACTACTAGAGCCTTGCTATACATTCATTAGTATTCTTAAGATTAGACAGCAATTAGAATTTAAAATCAAACTTTTGCAGACATAACACTAGAGTAATCCTAATTTTGATACTAGAAATAAACTGATGATGAATTTCCTGAAATATATCTCATTACAAATTAATGGCATTATAGAGAAATGAACTTGACCACATGAAGAATTTGATGTGACATTTTCATTATCTGTTAGTTAATGTGTTTCCTACAATCCAATCTAAAATGAAATTTTAGAAATGTGTGATTTGCAGTCACTTGCAATGCAGACAAACACACTGTATTCATGGAGGTAAATGCTCAGTAGTTATACAAATTTCAACTTCGCAATTCCCTATCCTTTAATAAGTGTTTGTTTTGTTATTTAGATAATGAAAGTACTCCCTTCTTCAGTGTTAAGGAAATAAATTTTGCAATTCAAGAAACTGAATCATTACTCATAGTTCTGTTATATCATAGTCTTTCAGAGAGAAATTTGCCTACTTACTGGATGGTAGTATGTACCACACTTTGTTTTAACCTTTTTGCTTTATCTGTATTATCTCCATCTCAAGACTGATTATATATATTGAGGTTTTTATACTGCTAGGTTGACCTAATTTCTTTAGACTATTTCATTTTCCTTCATATGTTTTTTTGTAAAAATGAAATTACTGTTTCAAATTTATTTCTATAAAATAGAATCATAACCAGGCATTTAAGTAGTAAACTATATTCAATGACTGGTTAAGTTCGCTGAAGATTACCTCAGTGTCAGCCCAAAGACAGTAACATCTGAGCATGAGTGCAAGGACATCCAAACTAAACCTGTGTGTGTTGCTTGGGAATTTGTTGGCCACACCAAAACCTATCAGAGTGTGTGCAACAATTGAGTAGTATAGATAAGTGTGTATGTTTTTCCTTTTTGATTACTAGCACGTTGTAGTACTGGTAAAGGGGAAAAATGTTGTGTTTGGACCAATATGAATATAACTACAGAGGATTTTCCTGGAGTTGCAATGTGCAGTCTTTGGGAATGGTACTTGGATTTACCCTGGGCAGTGAGCAGGAGAAACTACAAAATTCTCTAGAGGTTCAAAACCAACTTTTAGGCAAAGTTTAGAACTCAAGGGAATAAATTACTTTACAAAGTTTGCCTTAGCAAACTTTAACTTGTCTCCAGGCACAAGAAGGCACTTGACAAGGCAATGACTGGATTTTTTCTTGGTCTGACTTACAATATAATTTGAGGAGAAAAAGACATGAAGAAGAAAAGGAAAAGGAAGAGGATGAGGAAGAGAAAAAGAGAGAAAGAGAAAGAGAAAGAAAAAATGAAAGAGAAAGAGAAAGAGAAAGAGAAAGAGAAAGAGAAAGAGAAAGAAAGAGAGGAAGAGAAAGAGAGAAGGAGAGAAGGAGAGAAGGAGAGAAAGAGAGGAAGATAATCACCACCCTAAGATTCAGCATGACTTCTGGGGCTTTTAAATTGAGGGTAGTGGAGCATGTCATGTGGCCATGCTCTGTTCTAATCTACAGCATACATGTTTATGCTAATTTCAGAACTAAAGTCTCGTGCCTGCATTTTACCCAGAGCCAGAACATTCCCAGCTGGCCATGCAGTCGACCACCTTCATTGCAGTGGGGGCTGGCACTGTCTTTTCAAAAGCTCATGTGTTTCACAGTGCAATACAAGGAGGCTCCAGGGTGCAGGGGAAAGGCCCGCACCATCCCATCTATACAGAACTTGCCCTGTTCCCTGCCATTTCCCAACTGGTTGATTTGAGTCAGTCAGCCACTCCTCCAGTCTCCTGCAATAGTAATTTTTAAAGGAAAATAAGGCGGTATTTTTGTTGCATAATAGGTATATTCCAGAAGCTAAAAATACTTTTAAAAAAGGTAATATTGTAAAATAAAACAAAACGGACCATTACAGTCAAAAGAAAGGTGGAAGAAACCTTTTCATTTTCTTTTCATTCTTGACTGTTGAATAATCATCGTTTCACATCTTGTTTGGGATTGGTAAGCTACATGCAATCATAGAGTCCTTAAGAATTGGATAGTCTTCATGTAAGAGTTATGCCAGGTCTGTCTTCTACATACCCTTGTACTCGTCTTTCTTACACTGAGAAGTGAAAAAGCAAAGTCTGCATTGGATAAGCTTCGGGATGATCTCAGTCAATAGCTATCAGCTTCTGACATCTTCTGGACAGGGATTTTGAAGGTCTACAGCATTGGAAAAGGCTAGGAAGGAGGGAAGATTGAAAAACTGTTGTCAGAAAGCAGAAAAACACTTAGGTGGTGCTTGGGAGGAGATAAAGGTTGAACAGGTGTCTGGCTCTCACTATGAGCAACCTTCGCAGTTGTGATTTGGGATTTTTTAACACAAAATAGAGAAAATAATGTAAATTAATGTACAATCAATATAGACATGAGTATCACTTTATTTTTCTATTTAAAGGATAAATTAGAGAGGTGTTGAAGTGACAATGGGTTGTGATAGGGTTTGGAAGGTGTTGGAAGTGAAGGTGAGCTTTTTATTTTTTTGTGGTCATGATGGAAAATAATTTTTCTAATGAAATAATTTTTCATCTAATTAAAATAAATCTTAATAGTGTTAGAAATCATTATGCTTAGGTTGTGAAGAAAGAGAAATATCACAGGAAATAAGGATTTCATGTATTTTCTAATTAATTGCAGTATAAAGTAAAAGTACTCTCAAAGAGTCATCCTTCTTCTTCATATATTCACAAAGTACAGTACACCACACCATAATGAGCCACCAAGGAGTAAACAGTGAGAGGGAGAGAAAAGAAAACCTGTTACTAGATCATTAATTCAACAAAACAATACTTCTTAACCAACGGTTTAAGAAAGGGCATGTAATTAAGCAGGCAAAATTTGCAGAGTGTTCTGACTTGGAAGGGATCCTCAAGGATCAAGTCCAACTCTTAACTGAATGGCCCATACAAGGGTTAAACCTGCAGTCTGGGTGTTATTTGCACCATGCTGTAAACAACTGAACTAGTCACAGAATTGCAGTTCTTGCTTTTCCCAGTCCCCTGCCTACACTCCCCCTCTATTGCTAATTTTGAGATTAGGCAATGAATGAAGGAATTGAAGTGAAAATATGATACAAAATTAGTAGGTGTTTCTAAAATCCCAATGGATTGAAGGCCATCACAGCTCAGAATCTGTCTGATTGTATTGTAAAACATCAATGGCTTGACTTCTCTACAAATTGAGAAGAGATATAAAAAAAGGTTCTTCAGATCCTTGACTTGTGTTAAAATGAAGACTGAGATCAAGAGCGAATGTCTCTGAAAGGGATAAAAATGCATTTTCTATTTGCAGAGGTTAGATGGTAATAAAGTCTCTGATAGTATTGAAGGGTGTATTTTTTATGTCTACTTCTATGTTCCTGGTCATATTTTCCACTTCTGGATTTACTACTAAGGACAGATAACATAGCATTCTATCTTGCTTTGACCAGGAAGTGACTATTTTTAAAAGTCCATTAATTTGTATCAACAACTAATCTGTTCATACTAGCTTTTGTTTTTGTTTTTGTTTTTGTTTTTGTTTTTGTTGTTGTTGTTGTTTTTGTTTGGGTTTTTTTTTTTTTTGTTGTTGTTGTTTTTTTTGGCATATTCAGAAATATTTTAATTTCTGATCATGGCCACTTCAGACCATTGACAAAGACTGAATGAAGGCTACCAAAAGCTACATAATTTTTAAGATTTGTATCCTGTATATTACCGTGATTTTCATCCATTTAGGGAATTTGCAGGGTTATGCTGTACATACATGGTTCTGGAAAATACGGAAGAAATGAAGAATGTTTTTTTTTTCAAATGGTACAGCTGTTGCATTTACAAAGACAAGTACATTATATCAGATAGGACAAATCATACCTCTATTTTTAGTATATATAGACTTGAAATACAAGTGTCATTTAAAGTTAATGCGTGTCTCCATTTCTTTTAATTGTCATACAATTGTCCTAAGTATAGACTTTCCATATCTGTCAAGCAGTTTTCTAAAAGAAGAAGGAAGAAGAAACATACATTCTCCCAACTATTAATCCCATGTAGTCAAGAGTGATTTTGCAGTTTAATATAAATGTGTTTCATTAAGTGATGGATTTGAGGATAAAATTTGTTTAACTCTCTTCTGCGTCTTCATCTATGTATCATCTGGAAAGGCCCACTGTTAATCTTCCAAAGCAAAAAAGTTACAAAATTTCATACATTAATAAAAAAAGTCTGTTATGGACAAGGTCTCTTGAGGTAACTGGACAGATTACGATGTACTATACCCAGGTTTTTGTGTACATTTGAACTTTGGTAAGTGTGACAAAAAGGTATATAGATGAAAATAATGCTGATTTCTATACTTCAAAGACTTCTTTATAATCATTGGAGAGAGAACTCATCTTTTCTCGGATGAATTTGATTTGAATTCCTGTAGGCTATTAATTTTATAGTAAGGAAAAATTAAATAAAAAAATAACCATGGGACTACAAAAGAAGAGGCAATAGTTTTAGATTCTAGTTTAGAATTCATAGACATGTCTGACAATACTCCTGAAATTTGTATCTAAGTTCATGTGAAACATCAGTTACAAAGACTACATCTCTAACTTATCCTATTACTTCAGGTTTCTAGTTGTATCTGAGCACTATTTTGTCTCACAGACACTTTGAACATCTATTTAAGCCAGAATTTATGTGCTGCTTTTTTTTAAATAATTTCTTCTACTGTCCTAGCATCTACAAACAGCCACTCCACAGAGGCAGAAAGACTACTTAGATTAGCAATATTGCTAAAGAAATGCAAATTTCTAGTTGAAGATGTTCCTGCTCATGGCAGGGGGTTATACCAGATTTTTTTAAGGTCCTTTCCAACCCAAACAATCCTATGATTCTATGACAAGCCCCTGGTTCAAAATGGCAGATCTATTGTGGTTACTAACCAGATATGAAGCAACTTCACTTGGAAATTGAATGAAATCAGCCACATTAGATGTTGGAGTTTTTCATTTCATAGATCTGGTTTTAGTTCAGCAAACTCTTTAGGAATTTAAATGGGATCCACCTCTTAATTCCAGATGCTTAAAATTCATACAGATATCTGAGTAAGGCACTGCAGGCTATCATTATAGTTACTTACCCTTTACTGTTGAGGGATAAATATGGATATATTTAGGGAGTGATTCTTTTAATCTTAATGTGGCTGCCTGCAAAAGGGTACACTAATTGCTCCTCAGAAATATTTATTTTTATTTATTGATCATAAGGTAAAATGAAGATGACTTGTTCAGTATATGGAATTATAACATTAGGGGAGAAAAGTGGACACATTTACACACATGGTGCTTCAGGAACTTTGACAGACTACTGACTGAATTTTGTAGGGCAGAAAATGTAGTCAACATGAGGGGCAACTAGAAAACTTTCTGACCGTCCCCAAAGGGAAGGAATGGAAATCTGAGGATTACATTGAATTACTTTTTAAATTATTGCAGGGAACCTTGTAGTATTTTTGCCAGCTTTCTTTTTTTTCAGCTAATCAATAAGGTGTTAATTCAGACTGTGTTTTGCATAATCACAGGGAGACTCACCTTCAGTTACTTGCTATCAGTAAAGTAACTTTGTGTTAGCAGTGTTTTGTATGGTTTTTTTTCCTTCTTTTTCTTCTCTGAAAAGCATACCCTGGTAACTTATGAAATATAAATTTCTTTCTGCAGACATCAAGAATTTTTTTTCCCCATAAGAAGATGGATTGGCATCAAGAATTAAAAAAACAAACAAACAAACAAACAATCAGGATGTAACTACTGGAAACAGACAATCTTCAAGCTAATGCATGCAAATGCATTTACACTGTGTAGATCCATGTTCAGGCCTTTCCTCCCAATGCAGTGTGTACTTCCTCTAGAGATAAAAGTAAAGGTGAAACTAACTCAATAATATTTTGCAATGATGAAATTTGGAGAAAAGAGTGTAGTCCCTAAAAGCTAATGTTATCTATGCTACAGTGATTTTCGCATTCTTCCCAGATGCTAGTAAGGATGTTTGCTGATCATCACATGTATATTCATGTTTTTTAAAATTATTGCATTCCTACAATTTCACAAGATTTTCTGCAAGATCTTTTTTGTTGTTGAACTATTTAACCCTTACTTTTTTTTGATCAACCAAGTCAAAGCTGACAAAATGGACTATTTGACATATGTTGGACTTCTGACATGCTTAAATTGACATGTTAAGTTATGGCTGTTGATCAATCCCTTTATCTGGAAGGTATACTGAACATACCCTGTAGTTTAAATCCCAAAGAGCAGCTGATTCCATGTACTGCTGTATCGTGAAGGAGAGCTGTGAAATATTTCATGCTGATACACACACAGCTTGATAAAAGGAAAAATAAACAACAAAGATATTCCTCGTGATGTTAAAGAGACAAAACAAAGTGAAGAACAGCACCAAAGAAAACACACCAGAAGAAAAAATACCAAATAATTTGTATTGTCCTAGACGTGAAGGTTACTGTGAGCTCCTTTAAATTTAAATTCTTCTTTTGCAGTATTTTAGACAAAGTTATTTGGAGTACTGCTTAGAACCAGCTGAAATATTTACCCAGACATTGGCTTTCCACATGTCATATAGTTAAACATGTTTTAATTGCCAGAAAATAGATCTCGGCATAAGACTTGCTCTGTTCTTTAAGGATTCCTTTTAGTCCTCGTTTCTGTTCTTTCATTTCTGTTAAATGATTGTGTAACTCTTCATATCCAAGAAAGTAAATGAATTTTAAACACTCTCTTGTTTTCTGCCTGCCTCCTAAATGCCATACATCTGTTTAACTAGGACAGCAGGGTGGACATTTCCAGAATAAATACAGTTGTTCACACAAGGATAGCTATATTCCCAGAAAGGAAGTTCCTCTTTGGAAGTTTGCACAAATTAAAATTGTCTGTACAAATAATATTTTCCAACCAAAACAAAGATTAAATTCTGCATAGTTAAATCAGGATTTGCATTTTGAAAAACTCTCTTGTCTTTCTCGTTGTTATTTACTTCTACATAAAAGCAAGTAACACTTCAGTGAATGAGCACCAAGGAATTTTTGTCAAGGGCAGAATGATCATCAGCTTGTTCTAGCTGTTACCGCTTGAGCAGGGGGATGGACTAGATCATCTCAGGAAGCACCTTTCAACCTAGATGATTCTTTTTCCATGTGTGTAATATTGATGATGCAATATGTAATTTAAAAACACCAACAAATAAAACCTGTAGTACTCTCACTTGCAAAGTTATTCCTAGGTTTTTTGATATTATACACCAGAAGAAAAATGTCAAGACCTTGCCCTGAGATTTTGCACTGCACTTTGACTAGAAAGGCATTCTGACCATATCAAGACATTCCTTTAGCTTCTCTTTTGACAGTATTAGGTCAGGAAACATGAGTGGAAGACATTTGAAATTAATGATCCAGCTACTTAGTTGGCATATTATGTTTTTAGAGTTGCCATTATATTTGAAATTTTTCACCAGCTTACTTAGAATTGGTAACCAGTGTTTTGGAAAATTAAGAGACCTCATCCACCTATTTGGGAAAAAGAAATTCTCTCTTAAGAAGCATTCTTGAAGTAACTTTGGGAATTTTACCTTTTGATGTAAAAAAGCTTACAGAACACAGTTTTTTTCTGTAAGCCTTAGCTTCTATGGCAGTGTGAGGCGCTGCAGATATAATTAATTTGATATTTCAGTTTCATTCCATCCTAATTCTTTCAGTAATATTAAGATATTTGAGTAACATACTCAAATGTTATCCACACTTGTTCTGGAACTGGTGATTGTAGATTCTATTATTAATTCCTATGTGGAAATAGTGGCAAGCAATTTACTTTTTATAAAGATATCATAGTGTAAGTCAGGTTAAAATGAGCTGTATGCTGAAATTACAAAGTGAAGGGATAAATTTTTAAAGTATCTTGGAAATCATGTACACTACCGAAGAACCCTTGAAATGTCCCCATATTCTAGAGACAAAAAAAAAAAAAAACAGCAAAACCATCCATTCAATAAAATATTTAAGCAGAATTTCTGTGCATAGGAGAGCAAGGCTCTGTCTTTGCCTCTTCCCAAGGATCCGCTAATTTACAAGACAAAGCTCATTTACATCACACAGCTTTTTACAAGATGATCCTTCATGAGCTTTTTTTTTAAACCTCCATTCAACAGTGAAGTTGTTCACATTATTGACTTTCAGCACAACACACTTTCATATCATGGAGTAATTTTATTTCTCAACAATAGTATTTACGAATTTCATTGTGAAATAATCAGTTTAACCATTGCAGGTAATACATGCTCTTTACAGCATTGAAAATCAAATAAAATTGGTGTTTTTCTGAACATTGCTCTGATTCAGCCGATTAACTTATCCTGAGGCCTTATCCTCAACTAACAAAACCCAAAAGGAAATTACTTTTTGTTTGTCAACATGATATATCTTTCTACTCCTAGATATCCCAGATGCCTTCTAGTTATTGCTTGTAAAACAGCTAATCAAGTTTCCAACCAGGTAAGCTATTAAATAGAATTTCATTCTATGCACAAGACTGCAATTCCTAAAATCCCAACAATGACCCTTACTTCAATAGAGATTGAAAATCAAGATATGTTTTGCAAAATTAGTAGATTAGACATTTACAATTCTTGATTTTAATTCCAAAATCTATGAATTTGTGACCTATTCATTAGTAAAAAGAAATGGTGGTTATTTCAAAGTAAAATAAGGGAAAAAGGTCCAATCATAACTCAGGAACCCATCCCAAACTAAACTTTTTCTTCTTTAAAAATCTAGTTATTAGGCATCAAAAGTATGTTATCATGAACTCATAGACCAACTTGATTATCTTCTGTAGTGACAATAGATAGACTGTGGGGTTCTCCTTTGTCCCCTGTAATGCAGTGTTTTCTAAAAAAACCCCAAACTACAAACAAAACAAAACAAAACAAAAAAAAAACTGATAAAAGTAGAAGGGGATAATGAAACTGAGACTCAAAAAGGAGCTATGTTAGTGATATGAATATCAGAGTCATTTTTTCAAGCTGTATCAAAGGTACAATTGTAATTAAACTACATTACAATATATTAATGAGCATTGTGGAAAAGTGATACTATAATATGAAGATAAATTCTCTTATGCATAACATTAACTTCAGAAAGATGTTACTAGTAGAAGATATCTGATGATACTTGATAGAAAAACAGAAAATCAGTTATCAGTTTAAGAAAAAAATAGGTATTGTGAAGTAGATTGCAATCAATATAAACTAAAGATTATGTGCTTTTCCTGAAACACAAAGGAAAGCAACATACTCTGTGATGGTTTTACATAATTAAATGCTAAGCCTATATTAAAACCTAAAGATTAGTATTTATTCTGAAAAAATGAAATAATTTCCAAGCTGAAGACATCTTTCCATTCTTAGCATAGCCTGACATTGTTTTCATGTAATGTTTCATAACAGTGGAAGAAACATAATATTCTATACTGCTTTCTATCCAATTCTGTGAAGTTTTTAGGACTGGGCTTAAGATTTTAGTCAGAAGACAAATGAAACTACATTTATTATATTCTCTTCAGTTCAGATATACATTAATTAAGAAAGTCATTGCTGAACTTGATTTCATCTAAGGAACGAACTGGTCTTCTGCAGCAAAATATAAACCATGTTCAAATACCATTCATCCTGGGTATACTCTTCTCTTTCACCAAGACCTAAGCTCCTGCTCTTTTCCCCCAATATATAAACATCTTTTTCTGTTAAGATCTTGGAAAACCTTGGTGATAACTCTCTGCTATGGATGTTTGTCTACCTGCAGAATTATTTCCTGCCAAATTCAATTGAGATCGCTGTCTCATCTCAGAGATCTTTCAGAGGATGGTCACTCCTTTGTTGAGGAGTGACCAACAACTTAATATATGGCAGACAAAGTGTAGAAATCCCACATTCACAAGTAGTGAATCAGAACATGCTCAACAACAGCAAGAAGTTCAATATTCTAACTCCCCAACCACCTCTTATGTAACAGGTATTTGTATTCCAGTTAAAAAAAAAAGAAAAATATATCCTATAAAACCATTGTTTTTGAGTTTTGGAGTTGATGTATAAACCTCTTTTGTTTATTTGCATTTTACATTTTATTCTCTTACCTTTTCTCTTTCTATCTCAAAGGCAAATAAAAGGTATGAGAGATACTGGTTGTCCAGAAAGATTTTAAATCATTTTCTCTTGAGAAACTCCCCGCACAGTCATCTGAACCACAGGAAACAATTCAGAGATTACAAGTTTATGTTCTTTTCTTGTACTCCCTTCAAGTTGCAAACTGCAGCAAACTGAAGATCTATTAAGTTCAAAATGTTGCATTTCCTTTTAAACTAATTGTGTTTGTATTCTTCGATGTAAATGGTAAAAATAACTTAATGGGGTTCTGGAAATTGACTCCAAAGGATGCTGCATGGTCAACAAGGGAAGTCTAACTGATGCAACCTACCTAGATTTGTATGGCTTTTGACAGTCCCAGAGGTCATCCTTATCACCAAACTGGAAAGAAGGCTTTGAAGGGTGAACTATTCAGTGGATAAGAAATTAGCTGGATGGACAAGCTCTTGGGGCTTTCAATGAGTGGTGCTGCCCAGGGCTCTGTCTTGGGACCGGTGCTTTTCAATAGCTTCAATGACATAGGCAGTAACATCAAGTGTACCTTCAGCTTCCCACACAGAGCACACTCCTGACAGGTTAGGTCAGGAGGTGTTTCACAGTATAAATTTCCCAATTTGCTGCAAAATTTTCCAAAGTTCAATTCAATAAGCCATATAATATTACATAGTAGATTATTTTAAATGCATAACATAGGAATGAAGTAAATAGAACTTCAGAGGGCATTGTGAATAATTACTACAACTAGGGTGCAAAAAATGTTTATTCAACGTTCCCTGTTTTCCTGCACTTTAAAATTCATAAAAAGGATTTTTTTTAGTTGAAATGCTATTTTCTTGATATTTGCATAAAAAATTACATAGCTAAAATTTCCTAACATTCACCACCTGTCCCCCTTTCCCTGGCAAAAGAACCATTTTTGTCTCATGCGGTGAACATATTTAGAAGATGTAAACATACACATATATGTTAAATCCATGTGTGCTTTTTAAAGCTGAGTGGTGATGATGTAATGGATAAGATGCTATATTCAAATACTGAACTTTCTGATGTACTGAGATGCTTAAATGACCTAAAACTTTTGGGTTCACATTAGTTTGTACTGATTTGAAAATAAAATTTGAAGTAAAAAGATAAATATTTAGTAATTTTGGTCTAAAATTTATTTTCATATTTATTTTTCTACATCAGAGTTTTGTTAAAATTCAAGGTTATTTTCAATAACTGCTTTTGCTTTAACTGCAATTACTTTTTCTGTACTTCTGGTTTTCTCGTATTGCAATGTCAGTCATGACACAAAGACATAGCATGGTACTTATGTAAAGAGCTGATTAATGGATAAACCTCACAAAACGGTAAATTAATTATCAGATTATATAATATAAACTATTCATCCAGCTTTTATATAAATATGGAAATATTTGCATCAGAAGAGAATTTTAAAATTGAAAAATACATTATGGGAGAAAGTAAAACCCCTTAGATAGTTAGCTGATAAATATATACTAAGTCCTTCTTTTATTCTTCATACTCAGCTACTTTGGTAAATCTTGAAGCAATATTAATATCAACATCAGCTGTGTTATTATAGTACTATGTAATAGTATTCTAATACTATAGTAATAGTACTATAGTACTATTATAGTACTGTCTGCCTCATACCTTTTCCACTTTAAGTTCAACCTATACATATAGTTGGAAAATATTCCAGTCATATTAGTTTTCAAGAGTAATAACCTAGGATTAACAGAACAGAAGTGAAAAAAATCTTCAATCTAGCAACAAATAAAACCACCACTGTAAAGTTTAAGCTGTCATTTTTGGTATAGCATGTGCATTGCTCTGTAATAAAAGGCCCAAAGAGCACAGGTTCTGGACTTCTGATTTATTTTCACCTTCTATTCAGTTAATAATCCATAAACTTCGTCTATTACATAGCTGTGTCCTCAGGCCACTTCAGTGAGTATTAAAAGATTTCTTTTTCCAGGCTCTTGTACAACTATAATATCCTAATAAACTTCACATACTTCAGACCTAAGGTTGAAGTTTGATGCTGTACTCCTGTTTCATTCAGTGCTTCATCTTTTTCAGGATCTATGCAACTGAAGTTCTTCATTAAAATAAAATAAGGATATTATCTATTACTTTAGTTTTTCTTTTCTAAGAACAATTTCTTTTTAACCTTTTAAAGTGGTAATTTGTATTTGAGTGAGTGAGTCTGTATTTGTCAAACATGGATTATTTTTGAAGGTGAGAGCATACTGACTCTAAGTTCTACAGAAAGACATTCAGTTAAAATATTTCCACTAAACCAAAATTTTGGTGAATGAAAGGCAATTTTATAGCCCTGTTGGGGAGACATGGAGGAGTTTATGGTGGACTGCAGGAGTGTAGTGAGGTAGGTAATGGGTTCTGACTCAGAGATTTAAAAGAAGATGCATCATGTGCAAATACAATACATTGAAATTCAGATTTACATACCTGTGATACCTCTGCTTCCCTAGTTCTTGTCATTAATCCTGATTTAGGATCCTGCTGACTATGCCAGTTTGTCAGTAATGAATAATTTAGATTGCTTAAAGGATTACCATCCAAGGTATTAGCAAAAGCCATTTTAATATGAAGTCAAAGTGCAGTTTGGCAAAGGTTCACTTTATTACTGCTGGAATAAAGCAGTATGTATATGTTTCGTCTCTTATGGAAGAAACATACACAGGAAAATTGGATTACAATTGAGCTAGAATGATTGATGTAGAGACTGTAGACAAGAAAGTGTAAAGGGCACTCACACTCCTATTGAGTTGTGAGACTCAGTGGAGTTGTGTGACAGAGTGGACTCTGTCAATTTCTAAACTCCTGATGGAGTTTAGGTGTGGCTGGTCCTATCTTAGTCTCAGACATGGACAATGGTTTATATATAATGGAAGAAATGGAGACAAGGGATATCTCTGCTTTGGATAAGGGTTTTTAATCATCAGCTACAGAAACTCAGACCTTCAGTGATTTTGCTCAAGGACACAGTTACCTGGTGTGCAATGCAGCAGCGATTCAAGAAGAGCTCAAATTTGGCTCATCCAAAGATCTGCCATTAGTGGAAGTTATCTCTGACTCAAAGAGCATCCTTGAGAGGTATCCCAGATCAAGAAGATATTCCTGCCATCCAGCCACACTGCCTAGAATGGATAGCTCAATGTGTATATGTACATCAAACTACCATGTTTTTCCTAAGGGTTGTTAGCTGAGTCTTTGACTTATCATCATGAGTCTGGACACATAAAATAAATTGAAATGGGAATAATGTGGCCACCAGAATATAACTACAAAAAATAAGGTAAAATATTCAGCTAGGAGACTATTATTTAAAAGCAATAAATGCTCTGGGATATGGTTTACATGACCGACTTTGGAATCTCTTGCAGTCTGCAGCTTTTTGGCTGTTGGATATAACTATGTTTTCCAAGCTTACTGCCACGGGCAATTTTGGAAAATAAAATCAAAAGCTTCCTCTCAAAGTTGTAAATATAAAAAGAGTACAATGTCACAGTATGATGCTGACTATTTCTTTCAGCCAGAGGCCCTCAAGTTCTGATCTATGTGGTAGCAGAGGCACATTCTCACCAGCTCCAGCATTGCTTTTTCCAGAGTTATGGGAAAAACAGCATTTTAGCCACATCCCTGTGCCAGTGTTGCCACATATTTAAACAATTCCTCGCCCTTTGGATTCTGGAAAGCAATTCACTAAAACTTATAATTACATTTCAAGTGTCTTGATATTCTTAAAGAACTAGACATTTTTAATATGGCTTTATTTTATACCTCTCTACACCTTTTGATTTTATATAACTGTACACTGAGACAGATTAATCTCTACAGATGTTTAGGATTGTTAATTTTTTTTTTTTTCATTTAATGAAACCAATCATGGTACATCATGCATGCACATATACCTATGTTTATATGTGTGCTTGCATACACATATGTTGTTGCAGGCGCCCAGCCAGGTAATAATTAGCATTGAATCCATGATTCACAGGAGAGGAGGCTGATCAATCACTTTATTATACTATATTTATTAAGAATCCCATTGCTTTTATAGACAGTTACAATACAGGTGGACCTAATTAGTCCTCCAGTCCAAACACCATCACCACTGGCTAATTAAGAAGCCACCCTTTGGTAAAAAAAATCTCGGTAACACATTCCATATGTTCACAAAAATAGGTGCAGCAAGTGAAGATAAGAATTGCTTATCATTCTTTTCTCTGATCTTCTCAAAGCCTTTCCCAGGACAATGCCTGGGAAAGTCGTGTTGCTGTCTGTGGCCAGAGAACTGCTGCCACACACACATATGCACATCATGTTGAATACAGAAACTATAATTAAGGTACTGGATTGTGAAAAAAAAAACAAACTAGTTTCCTAGTCCTAACAGAATGCATGAGAACTTCCAAATCAATTGACTAAAGTCATCATGGGAAACTCCTCTAGCAAAAATCTGTTCTTGGTCCTGGAGGAGCTATCCTCCTGCAGGAGGAGAATTTATGATTCTTAAAAAGTTTCCTACTCTCAAATGTGTTTTTTTTTTCAATTGCTTCTTGCCCAGATTCTAGTTCTAACATAGCCCAGCTCAGAAGTGAATCAAGAGGCAAGATAAAGCAGTTGAGAAAAGCTGAAAGAATCTTGATGAACTGCCTCAAAAGTGTCTTAGAAGGAATTGCCATTTTAGGTATTGCCAGTTTTGTTTTGCAGTCTTAATTGCTACTCAAGAATGGAAAGAAAACCTCCTGCTATGTTTTTTCTTACAACCCAAAATTAACCAGTCCCTGTCTTCCCTCACTTTTGCCAGAGAACTGATTCTTAACGAAGAATGGAACTACCCTCTTGTCTTGGTTTGAACCCAGCCACCAAGCAAGCCCCCAAAGCCATTCATTCACTCCCCCACCAGCAGGACTGGGGAGAGAATTGGAAAAGTAAGAGCACTTGTGAGTTGAGTTCAAGACAGTTTAACAGGGAAAGAAGAAGCAGCTGTGCATGCAAGCAAAGGAAAGCATGGAATACATTCACTACTTCCCATGGGCAGGCAAGTGTTCAGCCATCTCTAGGAAAGCAGGGTCCCATTACATGCGGTGGTGACTTGCAAAGACAAACACCATCATTCTGAGTGTCCACTCCTTTTTCCTTCTTTCTCCCCTTCATATGGATTGATGTCACTTTGGTCAGTTGGGGTTAGCCACGTCTCCTCCCAAATTCCCGGGCACCCCCAAACCCTCGCCAGCGTGGCAGTACAAACAGCAGCAAAAAGCCTTTGCTCTGTGTAAGCCCTGCTAAGCAATAACAAAACCCCACCAACTTTCTTTCAACCCTGTGTTCAGTACAAATTCAAACAGCCCACCAGCCACTGTGAAGCAAAGTAACTCTACACCATCACACTTGTACAAAGAGCAGTGCAGAAAATAACAGCAACGAAATGAAAAGCTGTATTCAGAGAAGAGTTTAAACATTTGGTAGTAAAACAATTGAGAATCTTTTGAGATAGCTTTCTGTAAACAGAGATTGTATAGACAGAAACTGTCTCTGTAGACACAAGCTGCAGAGGAGGATTTAAAGAATCACTTGTACATACTCAATGAGCACTGATTATCCTGAATACTGATGGAACTGGGTTCCTAAGGGAGAAAAAGGTACCTGCGAAGAAAATATGCATCATAATGTATATATTAGGACAAGAGTTGGGAGGTTATTAGATAGATAAGCAGCCATTCATGTACTTTCTGTTTTTGTAAAGTTTGGCTTTGTAATGTTAGCACTCCTACACTACTTTCTTTTTCATCTTTGTTGGAATTAAATAATTAATTCACACTTTCTCTCAAATATACATAAAGCTGCTACAAAGAAAATAAATAGAAATACTGACTAAAATAGAAGTCCTTATGTTTTTCAGTACTTTTTCTTCATTGAGAAATATAATTGATATATCTAAACCACCTTCTGTGATGTTTTGGAGACACATACACACACACACACACACACACACACACATATCTATATCAAAAAAGTGTATCAATATCATATTGATCTTCTAATAGTTCAGAAGTTGGTGTCCAAATGGAAAATTCTGTAATCAAATCAATTCTGTGATCAATCAGCTGAGAATCAAAATTAAAATTACTTAAAAAAAGGAAAAAATAAAGAGAAAACACTACTCAAAGATAATAAAACAATAAGTTCTGCTGTGTAGACATGGTCAAGGCTTGTGACTTTGCTCCTGACTTTATTGTTAAAAAAATACTTTTCGAGGCCACATTGATATGTCCTCAAACATATATTTAAAGTTATTGGATAGGATTTCATAAACAGACCTGTCAAAATTGGGGAATATTTTGCTGCACGTACTCAGGAATAGTTATCATGCTGGTCATGTTGGAAAGAGCTTGCAGTACAGAAAAGCAACATGTCTATGTCACAGATTCACTCAACCCAATAATAATGCTTATTATTTCTTTTAATTAGCACTTCTTTCCTAAAAAAATGCAATGGATTGTTTAGACAAGATTGCAGCTGAGTAAAAAAATTCCTAACCTTTTGTTCAAGACAAGAAAAAGAAAGGACTTTTTAATCTTAAAATCTGAAGAGTGGATGGAGACCAGTGGGGAAAAGCTGAAAGACTAAAGAAATTATGTAAAAGCTTCCTCTTTAGTGCTCAGGAAATTTATAAAGTGAAACTACTTTTTGAAAAGAGATTAATTGATTTTATAAAATAATTTAATTGTTCTGATTCCTAATGAGTATATTCAGAGTTTTACTTGCTTATTTTAGTAATCTGATAAAAGATTTTTAAGACACAAAAAGCAGTCAATCATGCAGGCTTAAATGACATTTGAAAAATTTCCGTGAAATTATTTTCCCAATATAGGTTCTTACTTTCTTCTGAAGAACCTTGGTTCTTGGAATGCTCTACTCTGATTCGCACCACAATGTCAGAGTCTCCAATTAACTTCATATTACAAATAGAAATAATTTTTGTTCTTTTGCTGCCCCGGTCTCCTTCTTTATCAACATTTCTTTTCCTCATGCTTTAATATTTGCAAAGGGGTGTTGTTCAGCTATTTTCCAAGTAAAGGATATTTCCATCAAGTATTGCTTTCTCTTTAAGATATCCAGATGCAATTCTATGAGAAATGGGAACAATGTAGGTGGAGAATGCATTTGCTTTGCAGAATCTCTATGACTGATATTATACTATAAATATTGAAAAGGAGAGGTAAATAAATGGAAAAGTAGGCAACCTAACAGAAAATTCTTCTTTAGCAGATGCCTCTGCAATTAATCAGCTGCTTTTGATTGCTCTGTATTGCTCTGGATTTTTCTTAATTCTTCCTTATTATCCTCTTCTACTGGAAATATGTTGATGTGTAGAGAAAGCACCTATAACCTGCAGAAATATCAAAGTTTGCCTTGCTTGTCTAGAACTGAGCACCTCTGTTTGCGTGAGATACCAAATATGTCAAACAATTACGTAATTGCTTTAGAGATTTCTGGAGAGAACTGATTAACTTACTACTTATCTTTCTGTTGAATAAATACTACAGCTGAGTCAGGAATTCAGTATGGGAGGAAAATTTCATAAGACTGGCAATTATGAGTAGCTGATTATATTCCCACAGCAGACGGTGAATGAATTAGTCTCTAGATCTCTCAAGACATCTTTGAGTAATCTTGCAATACAGAAAATGTATTCCTCAGCTATTGATTTTGCCCTAACAGTTCACAAGGGCCTTGCTCCAAGATAGTTCCTAGTCAGATGGCTGATAACTAAGAAGGAATGCCTCACATAAATGTTTTTCTTGTGTCCTGATTAAATTTAAAGTCACACATTCCAAAACAAGTCACTAAGACTCCATGAAACTGAGTAGTACAGGGGATATTAAATATTTATTTTACTTGACTGAATTATTTTCACAGAACCAAAATTTTGAAAAATAATTTAGAGGAGTCTTTTGGATGATATGCAATCCTCAATTGTCTTTTTTTTTTTTTCAGTCACTGAAAGAATTTGGAAATAAGATACCGTTAATTTTCTCTCTGTACACATACAAAACTCATTTCCTAAGAACACTTCCTTAATTATTATGCTATGAACTGGAAATTTAAACCTCCGAAATACTGCATTTTATTTGGTTCAAGTAAAACTTTCTACATAACACATTTTTAAAGCATATACTATTTCTCTGTTCTGCACTAGAAACATAACAATGACATGTACATATAAATATTTTTATTCATAATTTTTTTTGAGTTTTGAATTTTTGTCTGGTGGCAGTGATTACGCATATCCTTTTTTGTGCATAAGGAAATAGTTTTTCTATTAGAAAATAGATTTTGATATATGAAATAAATTTCTGTTAATGTGGTAAGAAAACATTTCTTGCTACTTTATGAAAATGCATTTGGAAAACATTTAGGAAAACTGGATTAAATACTATGGTATAGTGAAAATATAAGGAATTTTTTTTTTTTATGCCAGTTTCACTGAGTCATCCTGGTAATTGCATCAAAGCTTTAACTTCAGCTAAACTGACTGTTCAGTATAGTGAAGCCAGTGAAGTTCTTGTCTTACTTATATCTTTAGAAGTTGTTTATTTGCTTGAGGAGACTGAACACCTAATTTTTTTTTTTTGTCTTTTTTAAAATTTCCATCTTCCATTTAATCACTGTGGGTTTTTTTTCCTGATTAAGAATTTTAATTGTGGATCTAATCCCTGAAACTCTATGATATATAGACCAGTGATAAAAAAAAAATTCATCCTAAGTCATAATTCAGGAAAACACTCCTTTCAAACTATTGAAATATTTAATTAGTGAGGAATTACCTATGTTCCCCTGATTTTGTTTTCACTCCCTTTGTCTTTATTAAGGTAATTTTCTTTTTTTTTTAACTTGTCTGTATTTAGACAAGTTATGTGCAAACATTTCAGATAACTCTGGATTTCAAAGTAAGCGACAGTAAGACTTTTTCAACAATATCTTTTACCCTTCTTGAACTACTGTTCTATTTAGAGCAGACAGACCTTAAGATATATTTCTTTCTTTGAAAAAAGGCGATTATGAAATAAGACGCTTGATTCAGCTCATAACTGGAACTATCAAGTGAATTATTTTTTTAATAAACATTTGGAATTCCATACTGAACATTCTGAAATTGAGAATATTGTTAAAAGAAATAGAACAGCAGCAACAACAACTTAGCTTTTCATCCACCCAGATCTACTATTTATGTAGTTATCAAACCTCTCAGGCTAAGAATTTCTGTAAAACATAGTCTAAATAATTCCTGACATATTTGTTATAACAGCTGGTTTCTTTGTAAACTGCTGTTAAACCTTGGCCCATGGTTCTTCTCTACATTCTTTCCCTAGATAAAATACAGTAACATATTTCCAAATGATAGCAATTGCTATGTTTCTCAAATTTTTACATTTCTTTTCACTGTTTTTATGCTCTGTCAAAAGGCACAAAAATATTACTGCAGTAAGGCTCATATATGAACAGTGTACATATATTATCAAGATAAACATAGAACAAGAGGTGCTATGTGTTTTTTAGTTCTTGTTGTTGCTGCACTACCCAGCTGTCAAATTCTAAATATTACTCTAGCATTTTAAAAACATTATAAATGTGTTATGATTGCTTTAATATCCCACAAGGTAGTTTTATATCCCAATAAAAGGAGCCTTTACATTTTGTTGTTTGGATTTTTACACTACTTAAGTGCCCAGAAAGTGAATATAGGACGCTCTGTATTTACTGCAATGAGGTCAAGAGAGAGGCAATCTCTCTGCAAAGCTGCTGTACCTTTGCATATCACGGTTTCATAGGTGCCCTCAGTCTCACCTTCAGATAGACAGCTATTCCTTGTGCCAGCTAATCCAGCCAGGATGTCCCTCAGCAAACTGTCAATTATGTTAAACTGTGTCAACCTGTATGTATTGTGTAATTTTCCATTCTGAATTATTGTCTACTAAATAGAGTCAGCAGCAAGTATTGAAATCCTGCCATACACTCTAGGGGAAGCAATGTAGAAAATTTATAAATTTATGCATTTTTTTAACATCAGCCAGCTGGCCTCTTGCAGAGATGTGGAGGGTTATAAAAGTTATACAAAAGTATTGTATATACTATAAAGCTTTATGAAAGCAACAAATACACTGTTTTTCATTTACTATATTACCAACCCATTTTGTGCACTGTTGCCATTGAGACCAAGTAATGCACATGCTTAACAGAAATATCTCCATATTTTCATTATACTGCAAGACAGATCACATGCTTCCATATCAGGAAAATTAGCCAAGGAGGGGTCTGATGCCTAATTCAAGTAAATTGCTATGCAACTATCAACTACAGAAATTCAGTTTACAGTTCAGTTTAGCAGTTGAGTAACTGCACTGTGATAGTCCTGTCTTACGAGCATAAATTCTGTAGATGTAGTTTACATAGCTATTCAATTTAACTGTTACAGTTTTAGTATTCTATGGAAAATTCTTATTTAACTTTTTATTTTTTTAAAAAAATTAATACACAGTTACACAAGTCTACTGGCTTTAAAGATTTCATTAGCTATAAAGGAGAAAAGTAATCAAAATATTTAGCCAAGCAAATAGTAAAAATGAGACAACTGTAAATATGTGCTTAAAAATAATAGCAGATATAAATTTATAAATCTGCAGTATGTATTAATCATCACATTGTTTTGTTTAGGCTTAGCTATTTTCCCCCCATTTCTTTTCTTGATTGCTTACTTTACTCCATTTTTTTTTGCAAAATAATTTTTAGAAATTTACTAATTTCTCTATAGATATCTTCTTACAGAATGGTCAGGCAAAATGTACCTTGAAATACTTTTTCCCTGTTCAATGAAACAAATATTTAAACCACTTTTATTCCATTTATTTTTCATTATTTTTAATGTGTAAAAAAAATTAAGTCCTCTATTAGCATCCAGAACACAATTTCTCAATGTTCTTATTAAGAAGAAAATAATTAATATGCTCATACATAAGCTACTTCAAAGGAAACTATTGAAACCACCAAGGATAACAATATTCTTTTGCGGTGTAAACAAAGACAATTGAATAAGTGTAATTTGTTAGCAATTAACTTAACCTGAACACTACTTAGACTACCTTCAAAGCAATATGTGGCTTATAAGTACATTCAGCCATGCAGAACAAGAAAAGTCAAAGGAAAAGGAAAAGGCTAACAGTTTCATAGGAAACCTTAAGAGTAACAATACATAATAAGCATCATGAGGCTTGACAGCTCTAATTGATTGTAGGTAACCTTGAAACTTGCAAGGACTGGCTGGTATATTAGCATGTTTTATTTGAGCAGTCATAAAATAAACTGTTCAGACTTTATTGGTGTATTTGCTTAAAAGAAATTAATCAAATCAGGTTTCAAAAATGTAACTTAAAATAGTTTCTTTGTGAAGTCTTAGAAAAAACTAGTTTTTTCTTTAGCCTCAGTTTGAGCCTTTTGTTTCCTTCTCTTCTGCATGATGCAGATCTTAACAGACATTGTATAAGCCCCGCTAATGAAATGTTTACTTGTGCTTTAAGGCATGACCCTTTGATATAAAAAGGTGTTTTGTGATGAAAGCCATAAATAAAACATGGTTGAAAGACCTCCCACCCTTTTCTCAATTCCACTTTGGACTTTTTTGAAAAAAATAAATTAATCTTCCTGCTTCCCCTGATACCTCATGAAGCTGCAAGGTGTTTCTCCTCATAGGAAGAATTAACCAAGCAGTTTCAAATTGCTTAGGTTAATTCCATTAATAATTTTATACATGGCAGAGCCTTATTTTTGGGCATATTTTCACTTTATGAAATCTATTGCCCAAGTTGCACTCTGCTCAAGTAGTAAACTGCCAAGGATCAATGCCTATCTATAGCAGGAGAAATCAAGCTCTAACATTTTCTATGTACACTGATAACTGGGGCTGGTGAAAAAAACACAAATAACTTCCATGTCTCTTCAGGACTTAACACAGTTCTCTAGTGGGGTACTTAATACTTCTGCACAATACCAACTCATATGCTAGAAAACTTTCCTGTCTATTTCACAGAAATTATGAAATTAAACAATGGGAAGTTGGAAGAAACAAACTTCCAAAGAGAAGCAAAGGACTTATTCTCTACCTCATTACAGCAGTTGGCATCTAATTGTGGGCAGCACTGGGATTCATCTCTTTCTTTACTTGGGTCAGACTTCTTTCCTAGACCCCTGAAAACATAGGGCTGAGGCTTAAACTATTGATTAGAACAACATCTAGTCTCGTGGAATAGCAGACACAGGAGCATATATTTCTATTGCCATGTTTGGAACAGACGTGCTAACCAAATATTTTTTAAGCTATGGCTTTTCTTGAAGCTGTTCCACTGGAATATATGCAGAGTAGCAAAACAAGGAAATTAGTCCAGATGTTCAACCAGTTATTATCTAAACTATCAGACAGTAGGCCCACTCATACTTTCCCCAGCAAGACCACTCCAACTTTACCCAGTATGTATTTCTTTATTTAGAGAAATGTTACACAACTTAGTTGTTAAGACATTTAGCTCATAGTACCTTAGAGACTAATGATATATAGATTATCTGGACCATGGGTTAGATGTCCTTAGTTGTTCCAAATAAGGCAGAGAAGAAAGAAAACCTAGAGGTGAAATACATTGGTCCTTGTTATGCACTTGGATTTCCAAAAACAGGCTTGACTTCTACACCTCTCTTTAGAAACATCACACACCATAGTGTGATGACCCACCCCTAAAAGGAAGGAAACAGTTAAGATTCAAAAATGCTCATTAGTCAAAAGGAGCTATGAAGGTCAGAGGGTCCACAAACACTCAGAGTGTTTAATTAGTAAATTACACACATGGCATGGAAATTGGTCTGTTAGTCTCTGATCTACTATATGGGCACATGGCAGTGGGTTTTGGACGAAAGGATACAGTGAAAGGGAAAGAAAAAGTAAGGAGCTTAATTAAATAGGGAGAGATGAATTAAAGAAAGGCAAAGAGAAAAAAAGAGGAAAAGAAGGAGAAAAAGAGACGGTAAAAAATAAATCTCTAGCCCTTGTTACAGCATCAATACAGCTGATGGGATTCCAATCATGGTCTCAGAGCTGACCCAGCTGCTGGGATGCCAGTTCTGGTTTCAGCATCAATTCATCTGATAAGCTGCAATCCAGTTAATTTGATCCAGCTGATGAGATGTTCAAGGTCCAGGACCACAGCCTGGGCCATGAGGGGTAGCTTTTTATGGACATATGGACAGTTTTTTATGGACATTTCTCCACCTCAAAGACAGGTTTCCTGCTTTATATGCTAATTAGTTCTCATGTGTAGTCTGTTCTTTTAGGGCTTTCTGGAAAGGGGTCCGAGGGCTTTGGGGGTCTTTGGTAGTCCCAATCCCACTGTATAGTCTATGTCTACTTCCACTAATCATTCCTGAGCTTGGGCTGTACTGTGTTGTTTTTCTTTCTCATGGAAAATGCTGCTCTATCTCCACCTGGCCCCCCCTTCTCCAGCAAAAACTTATTTCTCACAGCACGTTAATACCAACAATCCTTTACTATTACCAACAATTCTTGTCTGCTGTTACTGACAGCCCTTGGCTGGCTTCTCAGCCATCTTGTTATCAGTGTTTGAGACATATTCAGTAATCCCTTATCTTCTGGAACTGAGGGCTCAAAAGGATCTTCTATGGACTGCTGTTCGTAGGGTTGTTAGAGAGCCTCATATTTATCTCAAAGAAGCAATTTACATTAATTTAAATGTGATCATCTAAACTGAATCAGATTAACTGCTTTCTAAAAATGAAGAGAACTCTACTGGTTATGAAAGGAGATTATCTTCCAGTGACTAGATTCTAGTAAGTACTGGATGCATATAGCTAGAGCACATGAATTGTTGTTTTGGGTTTTTTAAACCTGTTGTCAACATCTACTTACTAGGCTATTAAGTCTTGTCTTTGTCCTTTCTGTGAGTTAGACATTGAAAACTTACATTGGAGACTGATTCAGAATAAAAACAGTGAATTTCTAAGTCCTGATAGGTTTTGGAAACTGGTCAGCCGATAATGAGCTTTGTCCTAGAGCAGAAATATGGAAGATTATGAGGGGGGAAAAAAACCCCACTGTAATTGCAAGGGAAACAGAACTCATGAATTTAGATAATTAAGTATTTGCAGGTTTAGGCAGCAACTGAAACTGAATTTTTAGGATTTGATCAAGTCTCTTTCTCTGAATTAGCCCCAGACAGATATACTACCTATGGCCCCTTCTGAATTAAGCTATTGCTTTGAAGCAAAATTTTGAAAGAAAAATGCATGGTTTAAAAGCCCACAGTAATGAGATGGTTTAACTAAGTATCACTCAAATGTGCAGATGAGATTTGACTGCCTCCTGATTCACGTCAAGGAATAGCAATATCCAATTCCGAATCTCTGTAACAAGCAAATTAATTGAAGAGCCTTTTTTGTTAGAAAGAGATAAAGTAGATTTGACATATTGGCATGACTCAGTAAGCTGTATACTTGATTGCTTCTGGGTACATGTCATTACTGCTTCTCTCTATTGCCCTCATGCAGACAGAGGTTACATTTGAGTGCAATAGGAAAGGAAGAAGAAAGAAAAGAAAGAAGAAGAAAGAGATTTGTGTTGAAAGGGAGCTAGAGACATGAAGTGTATTTTGGCTATGAGGGAATAAGGAAGCCACATGGATATCATATAAGCCTGATATTCTGCAAAGAAAAAAAGAAAAAGACAGGGAAAAAAAGTTGTGCAGCATATATTGTTTTATAGTGTTGACTCTGCATCTGTAATTTTACAGTAGCAATAGTAGTATACATTTTTTATATTTATTCGAATTACTTCCATGAAATATAACTTGTGAAGTCCTTACATCTAAATACTTACCCTGTGCAATATTTATTTTTAATTATAACAGAACCATTTAGGTTGGAAAAGATCTGTGAGCATCAAGTTCAACCTGTGGCCTAACACCACAATGTCAGCTAGACCAAGGCACATGGCCAACTGAGTACCACATCCAGTCTTTCCTTGAACACCTCCACAGATGATAACTCCAATATCTCCCTGGGCAGCCCATTCCAATATCTAATCACCCTTTCTGTGGAGAAATTCTTCCTAATGCCCAACCTAAACTTCCCTCAGGGCAGCTTAAGACTATGTCCCCCTGTCTTATTGCTATTTAATAATCAGTCACAAAAAAAAAAAAAAAATCTACATCCTTTTGAATTTTGCATGTGACACTTTCTTAGAAAAGTTTTCTAAGACAATAGAGAAATGAGAAAGGAAATATATGACTATAATTGGAAAATTACTTCCACATAAAGTAAAATGCATGCTCTTTACTACAGTTCAAGCTTGTTTAGCAGTCAGTCTTGCATGGCTTTGGCTGCTGCATATCATATAATAGTGAGAAAATATGATTTTATGTAATCATTTTTCTTTTTTACTGAAAGTATGTCATCTTTGCTGACCCTGAGACAGTTCTTAATTACTTTTGCTTAGAAAGGGAGAAAATACTGAACAGTAAATGTACTGAAGCTCACTGGAGCAATACTGTTTGAATGAGAGCAACCACACGTGATTTCAGCACAACATAAGCATGAAATGAATGGATTTAGCCTAAGGTTCAGATAGCATTTTGATTTTTGGTCAAGTCATTTGAAAACAGCAAAGGCAATAAGAAATTTGCTTATATGCTGCAAAATGATGCTCACAATACACCAGAGCAACTGGTACTCAGACTAAGTACCAGTACTGCTTTTCCAATTCCGGCAGTGTAAGGGTACTGCAGAAATTGGAGAACTGTCACAGATGGCACAGTGAAGGATGGAAGAAAGGAGAAAAAAATTGTATTGGAGTTGAGAAGATGCAAAGCAACACAGAACTGGTATGTTCTATTTTCCTACATATATAGGCTGTTGCAGGAAACATAGTGTATTAATTATTCCCCTCCCAAGATGTTAATTCTCCATTGAATATATTACATCAGCTTTACAGCTTTTACAGAGTGAATCTGTTACCTGAAAGTGAGAAGGAGAGAGTTATCCAGGCCTTTTCTACACATCAAATTGACCAAAAGTGTAGCTGAAAGGGAATATTACACTTGCAAAATTAATGAATTTGATCACATAAGGTCTACCTGAATTAAGGTGATTACTGAAATGGGATTAATCATGTGTTCATGCATGGATTTGAAGCACTTGCTAATCATGTCTTTCTTGTGTAATGTTTTCATGAGGACACTTGGAAATTGCATATCTTAGCATTTCTGCCTTATTTATTTACTTTTAAAACTACTGCATAAAGTAGCCTTGTCTTGTGTACAGACCTGCAGCTATTTTACTTGTTTTATTATTCTGTTGAAGTCTCATGCACCTTTTAGTTGATTGCCTTCAGAAATAAATATCCTTTGTCAAAAAGAGCTTTAGTAGCTACTAGGCAAGTTACTCGCTGGTTTTCTTAGCCAGAGGTTTCAGCCTCTTTTCTTCAACAATGGGTGAAAGCTCTGTCACAAGTATTTGTTATGTAGCATGGATATGATACAGTCGCCTGAAAGTAGATGTCTGCGGTGATTTAAAATATTTTAGAAAATACTCTTCTGGCCTCCTGAAAAATACATCTCTCATGTTAGGATTTTGTCATTTCCCTCAGTTCTGCGTGGATTTCTCAGACCTGGGTAATCTTCTGTTCCATTATACATCCTGCATGACTTAGGACATCCGCAGTCAAGGTTCTGAACATACAGCAATAGACTTTGTGTATAGGCTCCCTTAAAACAAAAAATGTATGTACACCCAACATAGTTCAATGTTTCTGCAATTTTTATCTAAAGAGACACAAAATACTAATCTTGCTTTGCTTTTTGGGCTGATGAGAAAAAAACAACACAAACTTAGTGAGAAATACTAGTCATTAGTAATGAAAAACTCAAGAAAAGCTAATAATATTAGATATTATTAGTATTTTCAGATTTTACACTGAAATTGAAAAGGCTTGGAAAAAGGTAAAGCCATATTATGAAGCCATAAAATAACTGAATTTGGAACAGACCTATGAAGGTCAACTGATAACCACTTTCTTCACACTCACTTATCAGCACTACCTTAGATCGGGTGTGATCAAAATTTAATTTGGATAAGCAAGTAATCTTAGTATCCAATAGTTCATTGTACATCAGAGATAAAAAATATTTCCAATATATGGAAAATACTTACCTGAATCACTATAGAGTGACGCGGTAACTTCTACAGGGCTTTGCAGACATAGTTGCCACTCTGCTCTCACAGCTTTCCTCAGTGACTTAGACATCTGCTAACTGCCTCTGCATCTTGAAAGCCCTATGATACTCATTTATATTTCAAATAGCTGTGCAATACCTCAGTATTTAGCTTCAGCTGCCGTATCCTAAATGTTTCATAGTAATAACACAAGGAAGATTGTTCATAAAAATTGGCTGGTTTTATTGGATAAATGGCTTGCACTGACTTTTATTCATTTTTATCCAAAAATGTTCTTCTTAGAGGTAACAGCCAACCTGAAAGGCTCTCCCTAGTGACTAGAAAACTTCTGAATGATTTATCACTCAGGATTAACAACTAAACCTTGGGGGAAAAGGAATAGGAGGGCAACAAATGAAACCCACCAACCAACCCAAACAAAACATTGCCCATGTTCTCGTTTAAAAAAATGCATCATTAGGTAATGGAAAAAAAGTCACAATGCATGTTCTATACAAGGTGTTCCATACAATTAGGGATATATCCTCATAATCCTGATACAGACAATTTGTCAAATAAAATCTTGAAATGAAAGTGGCAGAAAAAAACTAGCAATTACAAAGAGGTAGCTGGAATAACTCAGAAGAAAAAATGTAGAGTGGAAAGTCTGGAATAAATATGCAAACACACAAATACCATCAATCAATGAATATTTCAAATCATTAAATAAAGTCTTTGAAGGCAGAAACCTACTTAAAAAGACCTGCACAGTTAAAAATATTTTTTTCTTTCAGACTATTATGTTCAGCATCCTGTTATTTCTGCCAACTGTCAACAATTTAAACCCAAGAAATTTCTAGCATATATTCTTGTTTATACTCAGAACACCTGGTAAGAGAGTTCAGCATGCTAAAGGACCTGGAGACTCAAATTAATGGAATTCACCATATAGAATATTTTTTCTTCAGCTAAGAGGTCGACATGTTATTTGTGACTCATACAATGAAAATGGATAATGGATCAGAGGCTTTAGCCAAAGTGTAGATTTTGTTAGATATCTATTAACAAGAAGAGTATTTGTTTTAAGTGAGAAATAACACATATGTGACAAGTTTAATTTTCCACAGTGTAGTTTTGGATGTTAAAAAACAACCTTTACAGTTTGTTAGTTCAATTTTGTTGTTTATGGTGTTCCTGGAGCCCAAAGGACAAAGAGGTAAAATTATTCTTTTTTTCTCTTTATTAATAGAGATCTGTCACCATATTATATGTACCACATAAAGATTTGTAATTGCGTTGGAGAGATACTCTGCCAAAGCTCCTCAGTGGGATTTTTATAGAAAGTAAAATATAGCCATCAGAGAGTAGGTATTTCTCTCCTGATTAGAGTTCAGTCTCTGAGTGTTTCATCATGCATATTGACTTGAAATTGACTTGAAATTAATATTATCAAAAGAAAAAAAAAAGAAGACATCTTTAAAGACTGGAATTTAAAGGAATGAAAAGAATTCAAAGGAAAAATGAATATTATTATAAACCCCAAATTAGAATAATTTGACTGTATCATTTTAGGAAAAAAAAATTACATCTCCAAATCCCTTGGGTTAACTAAAAAAAAATTAAGGAGAAATTAAGAAGCATCTTGCAAGGATGTGAAAATATTGATTTGTGTCAACTTCCAGCGTGGGGAAGTTGAGGAGATATGTGATTTGGAACTGCTCTCTTCAGGTAGTGAAGATGAGTTGTCAGATAATGAGAAGTCAGATGGAGCTCAAACTGATATATTAAGGAACAAACATTCAAAGAAGCAGATGGTTCTCACCTGAGAGTTCTTTGGGGGAACTTAAAATGAAATGGCTTAGTTACTAAAAAAGATGTGCAATCAGTCACAGAGTTATGACAGCAGAGAAAGAAACTGTGGGTTCAAACAATGTAGCTATTTTATTACCAAGATATTTGGCATGATTCAGGGAATTACAAACCAATGAGTCCTGATTTATAAAGCTGACTGAAGCAATAAAAAAAATACACAGGTAAAAAGCAGAATGAGAATAGGGACAAAACAAAGCACAAACCACATTTCTGGTCCTCTTGAAATGACTGAAAAGACCAATGTAATCCAGTATTAGGAAATAAAACCAGCAAAAATATTGTATTTAGACGACCAAGAAGTCCTTAGGAAATACTCTCTCTGAAGACTTTTTACAACTATGGGAAGAGGTAGTATCGATGGTTAATTAAAAAAATAAAAAAAGAGATAAGACAAGGATTGCAGAAGGCATGGTTCTTTTTCAACATGGAGAGAGGTTAATCAGCTTAGTATCCTGCCAGGTTAATGCAATCTCTTGCAGTAATTGCTGGTAATCAAATAGTGTCGTGGTTTGACATGGAAGTAAATTTTTTTCTAAAAGTTGGGTCAAACCAATCAGTGGTCATGTTTGGATATTGGCACCTGGAGTGACCACTGAAGGTATGGACACACTTCTGAGAACACAGGGGGTTAAAAGCAAGAACTCTCAGGAGTTCGCTCTTTTTAGTTCTGGTCAGAGTGCAGTGCAGACCTCCCCTGCCCAGCCACGGGCTGGGTGGGGGAGGGGAAGCCATGTGGCCTGGTTGAGGTGAGCCGAAGGGTAGAAGGACTAGAACTAAGCTAGCTCCTGTAGACAAAAGGGTAGAGAGAAACAGAGATGCCTTTGTCGTCCCCCCCAACAAAGGGAAGAGACAGACAGTCCGGACGGCACCTGTAACTTTGCCAGCGCGGAGGAGAAGGAGGTGGGGGAAGGTGCCCAGCCTTAGCCTTGGGAATCGGTTTCTGAGCAGAGATTTCAGCTGTCCAGGGAGTCTGAACTTTTAACCCATTCCTGAGAAATGAGGGCTTTGTAAAATATTACTCCTACTTGATTTGAAGTAGAAGAGAGACAGTCTAAAATATGAGATGTTGGAAGAAGAAATTTTTGAGTGAGAGGAGATGATAGAGTAGCTTGTAGCTAGCCTTTTCCTATTAGCCAAAGACTGAACCAAATTCTCCTGCTACAGAGAGTACATTTAAGGGGATGCTTTGGTGGGCCAAGAGACCTGTTTCAGTGATTACCAACAGAGGAGTAGAGAGAACAGAGGAAAGCTGAAGAGGGTGTGGAGAGGCCCTCTGTCTTCAGAGAAGAAGAAGAGAAGAAGAAGATCTCTGTTCTCAGACCCTCGGCCCCAGGGGGAAATGGGGGGGACTGTAGTCCCAAAAAAAAGAAGCTGTTAGACCCTCAGCCCCAGGTGGAAATGGGGGGGACTGTAGTCCCAAGATGACAAACTGAACTGTTGTTTTTCTTAGGTCCTTGGCAAAGAATCCTTAAAGCAGCCCTATGAGCAGTCTTTCCATGCACGGTGGTGAGAACACTGTGACATGGAAAGGATAGTGTCACACTAGCAGATTTTCTCCAGGCGGTTGCCATGTGTGACATGGAAACACAAGGGTGGCAGTTGTGTTTCCTGGGGGGTCTGTGGCACAGGAGAGACTCCTGTCTCCCTTAATAGAGTATTAATTATCTGAAGGGTAGCAACTTGATCAGGATCCTGGGTGGTGTCTCACTGCAAGTTTGTTTAGAAATTAAGTGGGAGGAAGAGGAGTGTTTTGGAAGGTCTTCATCCAAGATTTAGTACCTGTGTTTTATAGTAGTAGTAGTTTAATAAAGTTTTTTCTCTTTGTTATTGAGCTTAGGCCTGCTCTGCTCTGTTCCTGATCACATCTCATAGCAATTAGTTAGGAAAGTGCATTTTCATAGGGGTGCTGGCATTGAGCCAGTGTCAAACCATGACAAGTAGCAAGCTATGTTTAATACAACAGCCATGTTGTATAAGATGCCTGTTCCTGTTGTTGGTAATATGAGGAGGGGTTTTTTGGGGGTTTTTTGTTTCCCTGTTTGTTTGAAGGAATGTTTTGGAGATTAAGAAATGCATTACCTTCTTTAATATGCTTCCTACTTTATACCACGGAAAACTTTTCAAATTTAAAAAAGTCAATTGAAATGGAAACACTTATACACAACAAGGCAAAAGCACCTGAAGATTAGATAGAAATGTCACAACATATGTAAAAAAGGAAGCAATTTTTCTTGGGGTATTAACTGAAGTCAAATTCACATGCACAAGTGTTTTCACATTTACACTCTTAATACAGGCAATTAAATTGCTAATTATGGTGAAATTATGATTATAGTTATAAATTGAATAAACACATACTCAGGCTTTCCCAATGTACCTGCTTTTCAGTCAGATATAAAATAGTTTACCTCTGACTCCCATCTGTCATATAACGGAAGTGAATAGAAGTAAAATTACTGTCTCTAACATGAGTAAAAACCACATAATCTTTTTTCTTTTGTTTGTATATTTTTTTGTTTGTTTTACAGTGTTAACTAAATGCAGAAACTTATTTTTAATGTTAATGTGGGGTTTCTATCTGAAGGTGGACTATTCGTACTTACCTGTGTATAACTTCTACAAATTTGCTTTTAGAAGAATTCTACTATGGATGTGTTTGGATTCTTGCATTGCACTTAGTGGATGGCAGTGACTGCAATGTACTCTGAGCTCCTGGTCCTCTCTCTGTCCACAAGAAATATATGCTGGCATACAGCATGCACACAGCAATCTCCAACACATTTACTTGTTTCCTTTCCATGCAAATCAGGGAACAGGGAGTGTCTGCTGAATTCAAGCCTTGTTCTAACAGGGAACCTAAAAATGGCTGAGACTTGTGCCTGTACCCTGTAAGTCCCAAGTTCTTGCAGCTTTGATAAGGAAAGACATCATGTTGTGCCCACAGGTAGGCAGGGATGAAGGTGAGCATCTTATCTAAAAATGATCATGACATTTACTCAGCACTTGGAATGCACAGTTCTCAGCTTCAACTGAAATCAATTAAGTTCATGTTCATTGTTCTCAAGGTTATATTTTAAACACTGGGAATTGTACAAGTAAGCAATTATAAATAGTGTCTAATAATGTCAACAAATAAGTAATTTTTTAAAATATGAAGGAAATGTCCATAAAATATATTTGGGAAAAAAAAAGTAAATTTTGGTTTTATTCCAAAATATCTTCTAAGAGCACTGGATTATAGATTTTTTTTCCTTGATCTCAAAATAGAAAGAACTGACAAATATCTGCCTCATTTTTCCATTTCCTTACATGATAGTGTTGAAGCCTCAGGAAGTAAACAAATCAAAAAGAGAGAGGAACAGAAATGTTAGAGCTGAGAGAGCTGAGATGATGAAGGCACTTTATATCTTAGAAAAATAAATTAACCATGGTGCATTTTCAAAATATTAAACAAGAAAAAAATAATTTCAAATATGCACAAATAAATTCCGACAAAATTACTTAAGACTCTTGATATAATGATAAATCAATATTTTATTATGTTGTTTAAGTGAAGAAAGATGCAGATTTCAAATAATCAGAAAATCTGATTGAACTAATAGTATATAATAACAATAAAAATAGTTATTGAAATTATGTCAATTTTTAACAATGTTACAATTATCTCAGATTTATTCTCTGAAGCCTGAGTTTACTGTAGCAGAGAAATAAGACAAACCTTCACTAGAAGAAAAAACCCAACAAAACCAAAAGAAACCCAGCAAAAATGCACTCAACCTCCAAAAAGCTTGTAGAGGGAGGAGTTCCAGTAGGAATGTCAACCCTGTGCTACTGAGTTGTTTTAAAATCCTGCTGTAAAATTCTTTAGCAAAACTTTCTAATGTCTTCAAGACAGTATATCTGAATAGAAAAGGACCAAACAACTTGGAACAACTAAAGCCATACAAACATTAGTAATGTTGTTGCATAGCACAGTGGCTTTATCTAAATGATATAATCTTTTCACTGCAACTTGTATAATTCAAATGTTTTCCAGAAACCTTAACCTCAGTCATTGTTGCCAATATTTATAATTTTTCCTGGTTTTATACAGCATAAGAGAACTTGTCTCTTTTTCATTTACTTCATGGCCTCAGAAACAACAGGTTTGATGTAATAGCTTTATGGATTAGAGTTTATCTGACATGTCAATTTATAGAATTACACTGATTTTAATTCTTATTATTTTTGCATTTATACTTTGAAATGTGAGTCAGAGAAGAGAGAACCTATAGCAGACATTTGCATATTCTAAAAATCTGCAGAATTTGGAATTTAAAGGATAAACCTCCTTAAGACTGTGAAACAAACTAGAAGGCTAACCTGCTTGGAAATACCTTTTTAGTGATTGCAAATTGGTATCTCAACTCCGAGTTTTTCTAAGTAAACTATCATATCTGCTCATATTATTTAAATACATTGTTCAAAGTTTTTGAGAAGAAAAATTAGGTATTTTCCAACTTTTTTTTCCAAAATACATCACTTTAAATGTTTACAGTTGATTTCTTCCTCTCATATATTATAGCTGACTATAGTCTCACTGTCATGATTGTGATATCAGTTGACAGTCATTAATTAGGTAATTTTGAATTGAGTAGCTCTGCAGAAAAAGCTTCTGGAAGGGGTGAAGACATAAACAGCATTCCTTTTTTAATTGAAATTTGACTCAACTGACTGATTAAATTTTTCTAGACTTCATCCTTTTGCAATGTTTTATTACTGGTAATGATATATAAAAAATACTAACTTTCCCTGTCAGGGAAGTTCCTTAAAGAGAACACCTTCCTATATAGTACTTTCTGTGAAAACATACAAATTTTCTGATGGGTAACCAAAAGCATAAAAATTTCCAGCATGCAGGAATAACCAGCATGAATGATCATGTCTGAAAAAAAGACCAAACAAAATATCACACTTATAAATGAAAAGAAAATCACACCTGCTTTTCAATTCCCACCTGTGAATAGAAAAGCATAGGGGATAAAAATGCTGAAACAAAAATGTCTGAAAAAGAAGGAGAGCTTCATGAAACTTAGGAGTTCAAAGTTACAGACATTAAAACCAAAGCAAAATGGATTGCATGATTTTTGCTGCCAAGATGCTAATTTCTAGGCTTCCTAGATAGAGATCTACAAATGTATTGCACTACACAAAATGAAAACATTTAACCATATTGGAGTGCCTCAGTGTAACTTTGTGGAATGGTTCCTGTATGATGGATACCCTTTCAGCAGAACCATTAAAGTGTGCTTCAGGGACTACACGGAATACAGCAGATTCTTTAATCCAGTGGTTTGGGGAGTTTGTAAAGCTTAAAGCCCATTATCACCAACTTCTCCAGGTTATAAATTCCTGAGCAGCAATAAATGACAAAATTTTCCAGAAGCTATACTGCTGAATTAGTAGTCAACAAACACAAGCTATCCTCTCACCTTTCATTATATTAATATCACTGTCTTTATAAGGGGACAAAGAGAATGGATTTGCACTTAAAAAGGATGGTTTAATCATGTGAGTATTTGGTGTAAACATAAAGCCTATGAGCAAACAGAACTTGCTTTCTGATTCCATTAACAGAGTATGTTGAGATATAACCACATTTTCTTTCTGTAAATAGAAGGGGCATCGTGTGAATTTTAACTACCACTTACAAATAGTGTGTTTTGATAAGTATAAATAACCTCACAATGAACAACAAAAAAAATTATGATATGCATACTTAGCATTTACAAGTGGAAAGTCTTAGGTGAGGAGTGAGTCTGATAGTATAAATACAGTGATTATCGACCTCTAAATAGTAAGACTGGAATTTGAAATATTTAAAATGGCATTCTGGTGCCCAGAACCTGGGATGGAGAATTCATATTTCCAAGATACCTTGGATTTTCATCCAAGGTACCTTGGAAATATAAATGTTACATTCCTAGTTAAGTGTACTGAATTTTTTCATCTAAACATTTACTTTTACATTGCCATGCTCTTACCCCATTTTTGATATCAGGCAACCTCTCTTACTGCAGCATTCAAACTCTAACAGCTAACACAGTTATTGAGACTCTCAAGTACCCACAAGCTCTTCATGTTTTTGTTAGATGAGTACTCTGTAGAAACAGAGGCAAAATTTCCTAATTTTCAGGGAATTGCACAGCAATCATGCCTACATCTCACTCTACACTTAGGATAGAAGTGGTGTTCTGTGAATACAACCACTATTCACCTGCCAGACAGCACAGCCACAAGTTTTACTTACTGAAACACATGTGTAGTGGCTGTAAGAGAGGAATTCCTATGTTGAAGAAAAAGCAGGAAGAGATAAAAGGCCACTGGGAACAGATCTCATGGTATTGCAGGAAGAGTTATGTGTATACATTTGTATTCTTCAACTGCTTCAGGGATTCCACTTGCTTACATAGATCAAAGAGAATTGAAAAAAAAATCACAAAACACAGGGAAAGGCAGCAGAAAGCACTGTATACCAGGTTAATTAAGTTAGACAACAGTGACAAACAACTTTGCAAAGTGTACAACACAATAGAAGAAGATCAAAGCCAGTTTTGGCACATTTCTGGGTTAGCACATGACTTTGTCAGATGACAAAATGAATTCTTTGTTCCCTCTACCTTTCCAACATGATTTACCACATGCTCCCAGGTGTCACCCATAAGGATTGGACTTTTCCCTTCTCATTTGACAGGTTAAAAAGGAAAAGGACTGTGAGTTCTTTCAAGGGTGAATGAAGCTAGCAGCCATCTTTCTGCCTTCACTGCTGCCCCTAATGCTCACTGAACTGCAGTCCTACCTTTGCTGCTGTCCAAGGATTGTGATACATGAAGATATCCAAATGATCCTGTCCTGTGGTACTGACAGCATCATCAAAATTGTACAGGGTCATATCTGCTTAAATAATGGACTAGTATGTCAGATACCAGTTAGTTACCAGTTATTTTACCATCTGTTAGGATGGTAAAATATGGCATCTTTGTCTTATAACCATACATCTAATTTAAAATACAATAGTAGCATTTGTTTTTGTCAAAGATAAGAGAATTGGGAAATGATCGCCACCAATACACAGCAGAGAGATCAATCCCATCCAGAAGTTTGGTTCTGGGGAGACACTAAAAGAGGATGTGACCAAGAGATTCCAACCTATCAGTGAATAGTCAGCCACCTGCAAAAAGATTGAATGTGAAGCAAATGTTAAGGTTAATACAGCATATGAGGTATTTTAATGGGCAATAACCCATTAAGAAAAGAAGGGCTCCCTGAAAAAGAAGGGCAGTCTCAACTCCTAGATCTCTGGCAAAGCTGTTGCAAATTCTTCATAGATTAAAAGCATCAGTGTAACAAACGTCATCAACTACTTTCTTTTTCATTTATCTTCATGCTTCCAGAATAAAACCAGGATGATATATGTCACTGTTACAGGAAGTAATACTGATGTTGCATAAATTTCTCCAGTAAAATTATTCTTCTATGAACCGTGAAATCCTTCATTGCTTTTCCATGATTTCTTCTAACCCTTTCCCTTTCCTTTCCCTTTCCTTTCCTTTCCCTTCCTTTCCCTTTCCCTTTCCCTTTCCCCTTTTCCTTTCCTTTCCTTTCCTTTCCCTTTCCTTTCCTTTCCTTTCTCTTTTCCTTTCCTTTCCTTTCCTTTCCTTTCCTTTCCTCTTTCCTTTCCTTTCCTTTCCTTTCCTTTCCTTTCCTTTCCTTTCCTTTCCTTTCCTTTCCTTTCCTTTCCTTTCCTTTCCTTTCCTTTCCTTTTCCTTTCCTTTCCTTTCCTTTCCTTTCCTTTCCTTTCCTTTCCTTTCCTTTCCTTTCCTTATCCTTTCCTTTCCTTTCCTTTCCTTTCCTTCTTTCCTTTCCTTCTCCCCTCCCCTCCCCCTCCCCCTCCCCTCCCCTCCCCTCCCCTCCCCTCCCCTCCCCTGGGAGGGGAATAGACATGACATTTGAAATCCTACCATCTAGAACATGTTTGGGCTGACTAAAAGTCCCCCACGAGAAATCCCACAACTGTGTTGAATGGTTATTGCAGTGAAGACTGCCATTTCAGCAGCTGGGAGCAGCTCAAAGAGCTGCTGCATTTGAGGAGTCTGGGGAGAGCCTGGCAACAAGAACCAGGTGCTTTACCAGGCCACTTTGTCTGCTTACTGGAAAAATGATCAGGCCAGTAGAAACCAGAACACTCAATATACTGTAACACCTGATGGGGTTTTTTAAATTTTATTTTTAATCTCTACATTTTAATACATGAAGTGTAAAAAAACTTTTTTTTCCCTTTCCTTTTTTTCCCCCTTCACCTACCTCTCTTGGTTTATTTTCCCAAGAACTGTCCTGTCTGCTGGGATATGACACAGGGAACTTAATTTGTTGACAATGTTGAAACTTCCTGAGAAAGCAAGTTAATGTTTAAAATATTCATAAGGGGAGAGGCATCAGGAGTGTCTGCTGAGCCTCTGTGTTCCACTAGATACCAGTAGCTGTCCTATCAGTCAATACTTTCTGGTAATGAAGCACGAACTGTAATTAGTGGAAGAAATCTCATTGAATTTTGAAAATGTGAAAAGCTGTTTTATTCAGAGGGGCCACAATGTTAAAATGGGGTTGATGGTCCCTTTAGGAAGGTCAGAAAGATTAGGCATGTCTTTATGTAGAAAGAGGAAAAATAAACTCATGTTCATTGTTCCATGTTGGCAGAGTTACAAATGGCTGTCCTGTATCTTTCAGACTAGCACCCTGCTACTAGCTTGAAATTAATTGGAGTGCGGTTGCTTAGATGTGTTGGGAGATGAGCCTGGAAAAATAAATCAGAAGAGTTCTATAGGTATTTGCTAATGGGAGGTGACTGATGAGTCTTTGTTGCTGTCTGCATGCTTGATTATTACCTTACATGTCTGAGACAAGTTTCTTTCGAGGTCTGACCAGAAATAGTATCTATCTCATGAATGTAAATATCTTGCAGGTATTAGAAAAATAGTGGGAGAAGTCATAGTAATGTATCATTAATCGCATTCAGACATCTTCAAAGCTGCTGATGGATAATCTTTGTCAGGCAAAGGTATTAATGACCCATTAAAGAATCACTTTTCCATGTTGTCCTATAATGCAATCGTATTAAAAGAGGAATTTAAAACAATTTTTTTTAAGTATTGCCAATCTGAAACTCTTAATTTCAACCAGTTCTGTTCTGTTTTATAAGCTCTGCATTCTCAGGTGCATACTTGTAGGAAGAATGCTTGTGACCAGTTGCCAAATCAAGGGTTGTTAAAAGTAACACACAATAGATAATGCTGGAATAAGCCTTTTCCTTGGAAGGAAAATGAGAGATATTTTCTTTTTTGTTTATTTCCATTTTCAATGGTGATTTTCTCCTTTTTACTTCCCATTATTTAAAAATATTTCCAAAACCTTGTGATTGGCTAGAGTATCTGTTTTACAGTATAATTTTTTTTTTAAATTTTTTTTTGATTTTACTCTTTTCCTCATCTTTTCCATAGGCATATTTGCCTGCTTCCCATCTTTCCTTCCACCATTCTGTAATGTAGACATATGGCCTAATAACCTTTCTAAATGTAGCCATGTGATGGAAAGAAACTGGTTCTATCACTGCAAGTCTTTCCAAAAGTTTAGAAGCTATTGGAAAAAATAAAAGAAAAAAGGAAAACATTAAACCAGCAGTAAAATCTGGAGGAACTAAAATGGATATTACACATGTTCTATTATTCCAAGACAGAAATAAAAATGTGAGACTAGTAAGAAAAAAGTAAACAAACCATGGTATGTTCTAATTACAGTAATCTCTCATATCTGTGAAAATAGTAACAACCAAAATTGTAGCAGAAAATGTGTAATATATTGGGCAGAAGGGGAGTTCTATGCTCATTTTCTTCATCTGTTTAACCATTGCAAAGGAAAAAAAAAAACAGGTATAGAAATACATGTAACTTTTTGGTTTTCAAAAGGAATAGAAAATATGGCTACATGATGCACTCTCAACACCTCATGCAACACTGCAACATCAGTCCAAAGAAAAATGTTAGAAGTGAACTTTGTTATGAGCAGTTTTGAATTGCTATTTGATGTGACATTGAACATAATATCAAGTTAAAATAGAAGTTATACTAGATACATCCTGGGGGTGAGTTCTTTTTCTTACTTCCCAATCATCCAAAATTCTTTCTCAACAATACTCTCAAATAATTAATTCAATACACACCTGTGTATGTGAGAAAAGAAAAAAAAAAAGTAAGAGAAGCTGGAAAAGAGCATAAAGGGCATCATAAAGGCCTTTAGTGGAACAAGCTTGGATGGCTGTTTCAAGGTGAGTGACAATACTTCAGCTGGTGGTCATAAACGTGGTATACCTAGAGAATCAACCGTCTGCCAAAGCTTGAAATAGGATGAGTTCATCCCCTGAATATTTTTGTCTTTGTAGTTTTTAGCAAGCCTCTGCAGAAGCTAAATTTATGGTTGCAACTGACCCCAGTGCCTGAGCTCCTCACACTAGAGATTTTTTCTTTTTTTTTCTTAATGTTGAATGTCTTTCTGGCTCTTCCTCTGTCAGTTAGCAGACTGCAGTGTTCAGTTCCTATGGTCTGTCTCTGCCTTCCTATTAGTGCTTGAGACCTAAGGTGCCAAACCAAAGCACAAGTGAGTTCTGGCTAGAATGGGGAAATAGACAAGCAAAGAAAAGCTTTCTGTTATATCTTACCTTCACACTTCATGTTAACAAATTCAGTTCAGTACAATATGAAACTAGCAATGTCGAAAAAGAAAAAAAGTAAGCTTAAATTGTGTGTCTTGCTTTCATTGAAGTGTTGCTGAATGTTTCTCATGATTTACAAGAGATGCACAATGTTCCTTCAGCTATTTGGCAATAGCCTCAGCCAGTGAGAAGTGTACAACCAATAGAGATGTGGGATCCTCTGATGGATGGATCCCTTTACTTGTAAAGAATGTTTAGTGATCAGAAAGATTATTTCATCAGAAATTTCAGAATTTCAGAGGTCTCAAATATTTAAAGAAAAGAACCTCCTGATGACTGAGATGCATGTGTTGCTTTCAATGATTGGGCCAACACAAAAATAAAAACCCTGCTGGTTTTTTTTTTTTTTTTTTTTTTTTTTTTTTTTCTCCTGTAAATGAAAAGTGTATTTTGTCTAATAATAAAACTACTGTTATTATCCTTAAAGGCTGATTTTTTTAGTGTGACTAACTTCTCAAAAGAAGGCTCATAAAATAAGTGCCTTACTGTAAGGAAAGGCTAATAACATTTGCAGCATATGTCTCAACATGTTCTCAGTGGTGAAAGTTGGAGAAAACACCACAGGTGTCCATGCATAAGCTGCAAAAAGAAACAAAAGTTTCATCTCTGACCTCGCTGAGGAAGAACCAAAACTGTGGAAAAAATTAAAAGCGCTCCAAAGTTTAGTTGAGGAGCAGGTGCGTTTGGGACATTTAACACCTTCCACCAGTCCCTGTTCGGGCGCCAGTTTGAGGCGTTCCGGACCCAGGTCCCGCGGGGAAACCCGCCGGTCGCTGGTCTGCAGGAGCCCCAGATGACTAAAGCTCGAATCCACCAAATAGACGGGTCGGCACACGGAGCGCTGCAGTTCTCAGAGGTTTATTCAAGGCAGGAAAAGGCAGGAAAAGGTAAAAGGAGCAAAGGGAGACAACCTCTTGAGAGGGGAGCTACCCTGAGTGCCTGAACTCTGAGGTCTGGGTGACCAGAGCCCTCAGAGCCCCCCCCGAAGGAGGGGATAGGGGTTATATCCGAGAGAGAGGAGGTGGGATCGGGGTACATACCTCCAATGGGGTAAGATCTTGTGGGAGGGATAGGGATAGTACGAACCAATGGGAGATAAGGGAAGGTGTGGTTACAAGGAGGGAACCAATAACAGAACAAAGAACTTTCCAGAACCTGGGATGGTACCATTGCTTAACTGACATTAACTGGGGAGGGTACGCCAAATGATGGACATAGGGAACGGCGGGAATCTTATTACCATGCCCCTACACCACAGTAGTTTCCCATGGTAATCCCGGTAGATCTCTTCCGAGACCTCCTCCCAACAGAGACTTTTCACAGCAACATTCCACTGTGGTGTATTAAAGATTAGGTGTAAAACTGCATAAGCTCAAGAAGTGAGGTCACGAAAAGGACTCTTGATTTTGCGGTTACTTTCTTCTTGCAACTCCCAGAGTAGCTCACTATTTTTTTTTTAACTACAGCATGTTAAAAAAAATTAAATTGTTAGCAATTATTACTGCCTGCCAGCTTGATCTCATTTATTTCTAAAACTTGTGGAGTGTAGAGATAACTAGAGATTTTTCTAAATAGTCCAGGTTGACATGACTTTTCAGAGAAGTTCACGGAAGTTTTCCTTGACAATGTGTCAGCAGCCAAGCGTGATTTCTTATTTTATATGCTGGTGATGGAAAAATAAAGTGCAAGCAAATGTGTCATAAACCCCACAAAATTTACCAAAATTAGAAAATATAGAATGGTCTGTTGATTATCCTCCTTATCTACCAATATGAATTTTAGATAGTATCATATGCAGAAACACATGATTATTAGAAAATACTATAGTATTTTTGGATAATTTTAGGATCAGATCCTCAAATTCAGGCCTTGCCTAGTTCTGACTGCATTGAAAGCACACCTTTTCACTGATTGTAATGCATGTTACCTTAAGAAATTAAGCATGCCCTAAAGAGTCTGGTCAAGGAATCAATAGGAATAACAGTAACTGGAACACAGTGTTGATGGTTCTGTCATCCTATGTTAAAGAAATTGAATGTAATTCAGTTATAGTATTAAACTGTTAAATTCTATGTAGCATATTGGTTTCCTAGGAAGTGATTAATGACTTAGAGTCTGAAGCAATCTGTTAAACATGCACATTCTTGGACATGAACCCACTGTGCTGGGAGAAGGCTACCAATAAAAACTGAGAGAACATTTATTTTTACTTATCATGCCTATATTCTGATGGTTGCTTCTGGAAGTAACTAACAAGAAGATAAATTTAGTATAAATTAAACTAACTCTTTTTTTCCCCACAGAATTTTTCCATACCAGTTTTGGAATGGCAAGTTACTAAATATGTAAACAAAATAAATGCAGTAAATCAAGTGCACCCACATTCATGCCGTGGCATTGATATTCTTGGGCATATCAAAAGATATTTCCATATATTAGTACCTTCCCACACTTGATGGCAGAAAATGATTCATTACAATGAGTCTCTATTCTAAATAGAATTTTGAAGATACTGATTTAATATAAATTACCTTACCTACAAATGTCATTAAAATGCATGCAGCTATGTAATATATGTATCACTATGTATGCAATAATTACTTGTCTTCATCAGTGGCATGTAATGAACACAATAAATTGTTTTCATTTTAAGATAAATGAGCCAAAAAAAATAAACAAGTAATACAATGAAGATGAAACTGGACAATTAAAATTTAAATTTCAGAAAGGCTAAGAGCTTTTTTGAAAGTATCTGAAAATGGGAAGGCAATTAATAACCATACAAATATGATAATAGAATATTTCATATAATAGAATAGAGTATATTTCATATATTATTCATATATTATTATATTTCACATATTATATTTCATATAATAGAATATTTCATATAATAGAATTTTTCATTTTTCATCTTGTATTTAACCATCATTTCTTTAAAATATCTAAAATATAAGTTAAAAATAAAATTAATTTTTCTATTTTATGAAATTTAACTTGAAACAATAAAGGCAATTTTATAAAATAATGTCATCGAACCAAAAGGTAACTATGTATGTAATACCTAAATAAGGTGATCAGCTATAAAGGAAAGCTAGAGTAGGAGGCAAGGGTGAAATATTCATTACCCTTCAAATCCGTGTAAATACAAGGCCGACACAGCAAAAGGGTTATCAGATATCTCAGTTTCAAGACAGAAACAATTTCAAAGGTTGCAGCACAATTGTTAGGAATCGAAGATCAGGCAGCAATCAACCATAAATGATTGAGTCCCACAGCTAATTTATTTTAAGTAATGAGGGAAGATGACAAGGAATGCAAGGCAAGTGTTGTGATTCTCTGTTAAAGTCCTCTGCCCGAACCAAGGTGCAAATGAAACCAAATGCCAGTTCAACAATGCAGGCTATATTTTGTCATTTTAAATGTGTAGGGAAAAGGAAGCAAGAGGGAGAAGGGGAGAGAGAGGGTGCCCTCTTGTAGGGCTGTGTTTCTTGACACTTTATTTTTTCACTGGAATGTTATTGCACATCCACCCCACCAGATAAGCCCTCAGAAACAGCAAGTTATGCACTTTTTTTTTTAATATCTTCTACTAACTTCTTCACTCACTAATGCTTCATTAAACCTTAGAAAAAATATTTATTTTCTTTTAATATTTAGCAATTTCTTTGGATTTTTCTGATGATTCAGTAATTTCTCTGGTGATTCAATGCTACAGAAAGGATTTAACTTGATTTCCTCAGGACATATACGTCTTACTTTTGGTCACATAATTGGACTCCTTGGCTTGTGGTTTGCTGAAATCTTCAGTGGAATCTTCTGTCATTCAGTACACACAACAGTTGCTGGAAAGCTTGTAGAGAGTTTCCACCCAAAATTAATGCCAGCTGTGTGAGACATAATTACAATAATTATAGTTTTACTAATTTGCATAGAACAATTATATATGCTTGATTTGTGGAAGAGACATTCTGAAGTGTGGTGGTTAAACTGTTTTTTCTGACAGTGATTTCCTAATAAAAAATATGTAGGCATTGATTAAACATGGGAATAAAAATGTTTTCATCTAAAGTCTATGTGACAACCCTTATTCCCAGGTCAAGAGACTACTTAATTACCATTCTGGTAGAAAAGATTGAGAGAATTTTGTTGTTTTCCTGTTTTGTTGTACTGGCTAGATCTTCCATCTTGAAGATGCAGATAAATTTTGCCTTTCATCCAGAGGGATGTTCTTAGTTTCAGATTGAATCTTTCATTTGTTGAATAAAATATAATTTCCGTATTCTACAGAGAGATATGGATATAAAGATCATCAAACCTCTACATATTTAGAGGGAGAATGCTCCTCAACATAGGCATCAGGCTGCTTGATATGGTCAAAATTTGGCCACTCAGGGGTTGAGAGGATAGAATCCCTCTGTTTTTACTACAGCCACATATAGACACAAACAACTTTTTGTATCTAGTTGCAGTAACTCTCTTTACAATTTTTCTTCTTTGTATGTTAACTGTTTAAAAAAAATCTCTTGGAAGGCAAGCTTATATATCAGCACAGGATTAGGAAAGCTGGGGGTTCCATCCTTATTACTGTAAAACTGTAAGTAATAACAATTGAATTAACACAGACACATGTGACATTCATTTCCAAAATAAAAAAAAACAAATGAACAATCCTTTTTTATGTCCTTCATGAGACTTTTACCAACTTCATGTAAAATGCCCACTATATCACTCCTGATTTTTTTTGGTGTGTAGTGAAATAGTATTAAGATGTGTTTGTTCCTTGACTAGAACAGCTGCTGCTACATGGACAGTTTTGCTATTCATAGTCTACCTAAGCAATGTCTTAACTGAAGGCAAATCCCATTAAATATATGTGACATGAACAAATGAAACAGAATACATGTTGCAACAAGCAACAAGTACTGTGCAGGTTTCTACTATAAAATTCATTAAAAGGCCAAAAATGCAAACACCACTGGGAGGCCCTCAGAATTTAGTGCATGGGTAGAGGGAGGCTGCTCTCCAAAGAAATGCTTCAAGGATGATGTAGCAACAGCCAGTTTCCTTTTGTTTGTCTGCATTTGTTTAAAGAATGCACCACATGTCATCTGCATGTTCATGCATATGCACGTTTTCACCTTCATTACTCCTCCTTGGTGCCATTCAGTGGTGCACAGGAGTGAGCAGCATCACTTTCCCTGCCCTGCCCCATCCTGTCTGCTCGGCCTCTTATAACCCTGCAAGCTCTCCACAAAATATACAGAGATCCAGAAAACTGAGCAAGGAAAAAGACAGTTCTTTGCTGATCTTTGAAAATTATCTGGTATGTGTCAGTGGGATATAGAACACTCCAAACCAACAGGAAAATGAAGATTTCTGGAAAACACTGTATTTCAGCTGCATTAGATGCTATGGAACATGAAGTAGGATTGAGTTCAGATGTCTTTACTGTTCCTCGAGATTTTCCCAGCTAAGAGTTATTCCACACAAAAGACCTTTGGACATCCTGTACTCTGAACAGCATAAATTATTCTGAAATGTGTAAAGAAGCCCTCTCAAGATTTTATCTATCTCATCTGCAGAGTTTGAAATGCCTATTCCAAGGCTGACCTTCAAAATTAATCAGTGTGAAGGGAACTGGGTAAGGAAATCAAGGAGCAAAATATAATTTTCCAGAGGAACATGTAAAAATAGAATATAAATGTCAATTCTCCTGGACATCAGCAGAATAGATTTCATCTGAGATTCCAAGAACATCTGAGAGAGCAACTATTATCTATAGCTTAATAATTTGGAGCACCTAGAAGCCAAATATGAAAACAGCTGTGCCTTACTGACTAAATTTCAGTTTTGTCAGATGTGGAAAAATGTGTCAATAGTCCCAATAGCCAGAAGTTAGAGAAAAATAACTTTGACTAAGAAAACTTACTGTTTTACTCTCTACAGTTATTTTTGTTGAAAGTATAGAACTTTAGAGCAGATAATTAAAATTTGCAATTCATTTCTGTCACAGGAGACTGTAGTCTAAAATCCTTTTGGCAATAACCATGCCTATATTCCTGCTGATTTGTTAAAAGTGAATAAATAAATCTTATGAGATAAATCCTAGCAAGTTTTATTTGACTGTTCAGTAGCTACTGTTCCCAGAGAAAGAAAGGAAATTCTAGGCAGAAGTTAAAAGTTCAGTAATTGTTAGAACTTTTCAATACATTTGGGATTCTGTATGGTACCTTATAGTGATGCTAGTTTTAATTTGATTGTTAACATCATAATCATCATAAATTTAACATCATAAATTTAACTGATTTTTCTGCTCATCTAACTCCAAAGTAATATTTTTTGCAGTATTTTCTAAACAAAAAATCCATGTAATGAAGAATGAAAACAAGTTTTCTCTTTATTTCTTAATGTCACTCGTCTTTGTCTGGATTGATAAAAAGTAAAAATCTACCAGACTTAGTCATTAAGAAGCAGGACACAGTGCCATAAAATCAATGTGAGCTGATTAAATCTTTACCGGTTCTAAAAGACTTTGAAAAATAGAAGTTTTGTTTCACTTGGCTTATCTTACTCAAATAATATGCACTGCACACTGCCTGGCTGAGACTTTGTAGTGCATACAGAACTGTACAGAGTGGGTGGGCATCACCAGCTGATCACCCCCTTGATATGAACACAAAGATTATCTCTTACTCAGATTTGATCACAAAAGAAAATGTTGTTTAAATACCATATCAGGAAACGAGCATCACACAGGCTTTTGGTTTAAAATTTTATTTTTTTCACAACTGGTCTATGCATTTCCAGAAATCAGTAGTTCTTTGTGTCTTTAGGAATAAGACAATCAACTTTTAAGTTTCATTCATGCTTGACAAAATAGAATGAAGAAAAAAATGCCCTTTTTTGCCTGAATGTTTACAGCACTGCTTTGAATAGATTCTTATATCTTTAATAAAAGATAGATGAAAAGGCACCTAAAATTCCTCTGCAAATAAGAACTAAGGAAAATGTGACTTATCATGGACAAACATTATTATTAACCAAATTTTTCCAGGTAAAGTGTGCAAGTCAGTTTTGTAAATACAGCATCTTAAAACCAGAGGGCTTAGGGGTTTGCTAATAGGAAAATTTACCGTTATTTTTCATTATCACTCAATGAAAAAAAAATACATCAAAGATAATTTTTTTATATATGTATATATATACACATTGTGGATACTGTATACAAAAATCTCCATAATTAAAACATTTCTATATTAAAATGCACCCAGCTTGTGTATATGAGTTACATCTTTTTTAATATTCTAATCTCGTCTGAAACCTTTGTCTCAAAATTAACAAAATTGACCTCAGAACTTAAATATTTTGTTGAAATATATTAGATGAATGCTGCAGAACATCTCAAATACCTTCAACAATTCAACAAATATAGATCTGGACTTACTGGTTTATTTATTAAAAATAGTATTATTATTCTATTATTATTATTTTTATTGGAGGTTTTATCTTTTTTTCTCTGCTTTTTGCCCTAAGAATTTTTTGTATCAGGTCAACCCACATAAGTCAAAAGAACTGAATATGAATAGAGAAGAAAAAAGTAACCTTTGCCCTAAGGAAATGACACCTTTTATTGGAAAATGAAGAAAGAATGATAGAAAAGTCAGAGAATACAGAACAGGAGAGGATGGAACAAGAGCATTAGAGGGGGTTTTACAAGTCTCAAAGGAAGTCTGTGATAGAAGTTTTATTTAGGTACAATAAGATCTATTTTTATCTTTTAACTCCTGAAACTTATTTCTATAGCATGTCCAATAAAATAGTTACAAAGTTTCACACAAAAAAATTTCTTTTTACTCGAGCTTTGATTGCAAATTTTTCACAATGTTGGTATATCATAATCAGCTGCATCAGAGATTCAGATGAGAGCTAAAGAGTCCAATAATATGATATAGATTTAGCACATTGCTTGGAAGATTGGAAGTCTGAACAGTGATGAGTTATTACCATGAACAGTAAATGTATTACTATCAATTGTGACTGATACAAGTTTATTCCAGCTCAGTTTAGGATTTGTACAAAGGAAGAAAGTTTTCTTTCTTCTTTCCTTTCTTTCTCACATATTCCTTCTTTCCTTCCTTCCTAAAAACCAAGGAAAACAGAACTTTCACCAACCCCAAAAAAATAAACAGGTATTTCAATATTTTGGGAAATGCAGAGAACTTATTTGAATTAACAAATATGCATAAATGTGCTTGCAAGCCTGACATTTTGAAAAGTGGCTTTAAAGCCTAAAACATATATTGGATTATAGTGATGGACTCTTTTCATTATCATCTGCAAATGAGACTTAATGCAGTTCTTGTGCAGTATTTAATAAATAAATGCTTTCAATACTAGGTGACATATTTAACTTTCTGAAACACAGAATATAGCATATGATTTATTGCGGCTTTGGTTTTTCTTTGCCCCGGTCCTGGGCAGCTGGGGAGCCCGGCTAGGCACGTTGCTTTTCAGTAAGACCAGGGCTGCCGCGTGTGCGGAGCTCTAGAGCTGAGCCTCAGCGTGGGTTTGCCGCTTTCATAGCCACACGCTGAGATGAGACAAAGGGAGAGAGAAGGCACACCTTGTCCCACATGGCTGAGAACTGTTTATTTCCTGCATGGCTGCAGCGGTGGTCAGAGCAGCGTTCCCAGGTCGCGTGCGTGGGCAAAATGGCGATTTGAACAAAGGGAACATTGGGTTGAATAATGGGTGGGCAGACAGGGACGGAAGCCCCCCTCGCCCAATGGGGACAGACGACAAGGGAGTGGCATAGAACATAACAAACTATGGGAACATAACAGAGGTGGGTACAGCGTTCTGGGACAAATGGGAATGCAGAGATGGGGAGATTGATACAGAACTTTCTGTGGAGAAGAAGGGCATGGTTACAAGATTGACATGTCAGAGCTCCTATGGTGGACAGCTTGGAGTGAACCATTGTCAGGGGAAAATGGGGGTAAATAGAACTGACCTAACTAACATTTATTAAGACCCCTAACTGAACCAACCCGGCATACAACAATTTATAAAAGAAAAAGAAGTGACAGATAACTCTTTTTTGTTGCATCATTTGTGTGGGTTTTCCACAAACTTAATTTAACACACCAAAGTTCAGTGCTTTGGTTTTCAGCAGTCACATCAGCTGCAACCTAAATTAGGTATCATTTAAACTTCCCAAACTAAAAAGTTCCTTAGTTATGGAAGAAATCATAAACTGAATCTCCTTGATTTTTACCTCCAAGTTTGTTATCTAATTTATTTTATTGACATATGCCTTTTAAATCACGTCTTGAAACATAGAACAGAACTTTGGCTTTGATAGTTTGGGTTTTCTTATTCATCATAATTTGTTTTTATTTTTAGTACATTGTCAGAAAAACCACTGAGTACACCAAAAACCTCTATTTCTATTTCTTTGGATTTTTCCAATAATCCATCTAAAAGTATTTAATTTAATTTAATATTATTTTATTTTATTTTATTTTATTTTATTTTATTTTATTATTATTTCTGTTGTGTTTTGTTTTGTTGTGGTTTTTTTGTCAGATAATGCTCTGGTATCCTGATTACAGTTGATGACTTTCAGTGATCTCCGATCAACTTGTAGGATTTGGAGGAAAATCATACATGAAGTATGATATAGATTTGTTGAACTGTAGAAGACAAGTATTTTTGAAAAAAAAAAAAAACAGGTCAAAAGCAAAGCATCTGATTTTTCTAATATTTAATTTGCCCATATGAAGTGTTGCATAACTTTGCAAACAAATATCCCCATTGCCTACCAGTTAGATTTCTAGGAAAATATGCTTAAGAGAAAGGTTTTGATGTATGAATACTTATTTCTATTTAGCATATATTTTTAATTATTTTTTGCTAGTCATCTTTGCATCTTTTCAGCCAAATGGGGCTTATTTTTCTTTTTGTCCCTCAAAACTGGAGCTGTGAAGGAAAGCTCTGATACAAGATCTACAGATCTCAGTAAGGCTTTCAATGCCAATCTCCTATAGACTATTGAGATTTGTACAGTTCAAACCATATAATGTACATACCAACCTGACATGAGAATTTATGTTATACAAGGAACATAAAGCTGAGTTGTGCGACTGAAGTAAGCTTCTGACTTAGGCCATATCTTAAGAAAAGCATTTTAATAATAAATAAATTTTGTTTAAGTTCAGCATATACTTGTTTTGCTAACTGGAGCAAGACAGATCATAACCATTTTCTTTTCATTTTCTTCATTTAGATCTGCTCCAGGAATAATCACACCTATTTATTCTCCTTTATTTTTTAATTTATTTAAAATGAAATCTCTCTGGTTAAAAGTTCAACTCCTCAGATTTGTCAAAGCAGCTTTGATAATAAGACTTTAGGTGATAGTGTACCACAATAATAAGTCATTAGCCTAATTACTGATGCATTATAAAATTATAATTTATATAAGTCTCTTGGACTATATACTGCTTGGAGCAACAATTTTTTGAAAGATCATCACATTTTTAATAAGTAATGGCATTTCCATAAATCTGTCTTTTAAAGTTGCTTATATGTGGCTACCCTCCCATATGCTGATGGAGAAATAGGTGGGGATATATTAGCAGAACAATCCATTTTTATAGTACTACACATAAAATTTCTTATTAATTTAAAAATAAATAAGAACAAAGGAAAGAAAATGAAACCTTTCCCAGTTCTTCTCACCATCATTTATAAAACAACACCTTGTAAAAATTAGTGACAATCTGTTAATTCCTATGTAAAGATTAATTCCTGAAATTGCCAAGATCATGAGTGTATTGGTTTATCTGATGTGTACACGCCAGTCAACTACACAATTTCAGCTCTTATGATTTATGAGGTTCTTAGGAATCTAGTTTTAAAGTAAAGCAATGAGAGCTGAAAAATATATTCACTACCGTAATAGGTGAGTAGGCCATACAAATACACTAGCTAGGCTTATGGAATCATAAGTATATTGCATAATTTAGGAGGATTATGCTCTGATACTGAGCCTGTGGTTGCTGTGGAAACTCATATTCCACCAGCATACTGTGCATAGAAAGCTCCCATGGGAACAGTTCAGTTGTTTGCTCTCTATACCCTGTTTTAACCTTTGACTCAGTGTCTAAAGGATCCTCACTAGATTTACAACTTTATCCTCTATAGTAAGTGACCTGCAGGAAAATGTAAGGACTATTAATAGTATCGATTCAGCAGTGTGAATATAATTCCAACCTCCTTGCTACTATAGCTTCCAAACACATGGAGTAACACTTGATAAACACTTGGGAAAGAAAAAAAAGAATCCTCAGTACTCCGGCTTGCAGACTTGAAAGATAACTTTACCTGATGCAAAATTTTAACTCTGTCTTCAGTTATTCAGATACAGGATCTAGATTTTAAAGGACTAAAATCTTCAGAAGATTTGTGTCTAACAGCACCTGCCATGTTCAAATGGGCCGCATTCATAAGAAACAAAATGAGCATGGAATTGTAGCCATTGCTTTGTTCCAGATAAAATGTTGACATCACAAAGCTTATAAAGAATATCACAAGAAAGTTGTATATAAATAGTCCCTAGATCTGAAAAGATTGTTGATGAATACATTTAACATTGTCATATCATAAAATCCTTAGGATATTTAGATGCACCATTTTCTTTGTTGTATACTGTGACTGTAATTCATAATCTTTTGGATATTGCAACAGTGCAAATCAGTCTCTAATGTGAAACTGCTTATGTGACAGTCCATCAGTTGTCCTTTGCACTAACAAACCAATTCATACTGGTTAATACAGGCTACATAGATTTTCATGTTTAAGCAATCAATTTGACATTGTAGGATTGAAAAAATATTTCTAATGTCATGCACAGTGATTAAAACATCTTTGGGATCAATCCCTTCTGGCTTTATTGAAAGAGTGACAAAAGTGACACAGTCAGTAAGATTTATTACGGTTGAAATCTGTATTCTGTTTTGTTTAATTAGCTTAGCCTGCAAAGAAAAGTTAAAACCTCTTTTTCTGTCACAAGATCCTGAATATTCTAAGAGTGAGGCAAAGAGGAAAAAAGAAAACTCTTTAAAAAATAATTCTCTACAAAAATCTGACAAAGATTTCAAACCTAAAATAACTATATGAAGCTGTAGAATTTTGCGCCTTATCCTATTGCCATGACCCATTACTCGCTCGCTTCAACAGAAATGGAATTGAATAATGTATCTCTGATACAAAAATATTTTTTCAAACACATATAGTAGCTCAAATTGGTAGTTTCCCATTGCTCTTCTCTTAAAGAAAATTTTAAGTGAGGTAAACGAGATATTTTTTCAAAATATCAAATCCTTGTCTGTATTCATGGAAGAGTAGAGAAATACATTAGCCTAGCCTCAAATTCTTTATATAACAGTTCTAATATTATGCCTAGCACATGACATATCTATTTCCCTTTGCTAATGTTTTGAATCCCCTATTTCAACCTCAGATTTCATTGACCATGATCTATTGAGGCAATTTTACATGCACTCTAGAAAAGGAAAGGTTAAAAAAAAAAGTCCTTTCAGCTCATCAAGGTCATAGATTTCAGAAAGTAGTAGCCCTTCTCAAGGTCTAGACTTGGCACATAAAATTATCTGTCTTTTAATATATACATACATAATTTTAGTTTTAATATATTTTATCCTTTTTTTTCATTAATGTGTTATAGCTTCCTTCTACATTTAAAAAAATAAAAATTATTTAAAATAGGAGCCTTACGGGCATGGTGCCATTCACACTTCAAACCAAGTGCTGCTAATAATAAGCAAGTAGGTAGGTAGGTAGGTAGGTAGGTAGATAGATAGGTAATAGATAAGAGATAGAAAGACAGACAGACTGAGACAGAAAGAATAATAAAGCAACTAATATCAAATTAATTAATACAGCAAAAGCCAAAGTTACAACTTTTCCTATTAAAAATTCAGGTACCTGAGTCAGAGCTGTGATTAGACAGGGACATGTTAACAGAAATTAGGGTTCTGATTACTCAAAATTTTAGGCTACAGAGGTAACATTGCTCTCTTGGTTCAGCAGCCCTCTGACAAACTGTCAATAGTGAGTCCAGAAGAGTTTCTCAGCCCCTCTAGTTGGATCCATATCTAGGTGAAATCTTGACCCAATCATGAAGATATGTTAAACACATACCATCACCTGAATTTGTCTGGGCTTCAGCAGAGGGAAAGCTCATTTGCAAGCACATTAGACAAGCACTTCTGACGCTTCATTTTTAACACTGTAGCTCTGATGCCAATTCTGTACATGAAAATGTGTTCCGAAATAAAGGAAATGTAAAGCGCAAAAGTAAAAGAGATGAGTTCTAAATATGACTGTAAATTACTTATGTGTTCAAATAATGTATTTCGATTTAGCTTAAGAACACAAAAAATTATTTAGAACCCTATTTTCAAAAAGCTACCTTTTTAGGGTGTATTTGGTGTCTGTCCAATGAAGCATCATAAAGAAATACTAAAAAGCTGCAAGCAAACCAATGCTGCAGAATTGTGAATTATCTTTGCCTCTGAATGCTATTTCACTGCTAGTCAATGTGGATATACCAGCTTGCTCAGAAATTATGCACTTCAAACATATGACTAAATTATATGGGGGAAACAGGTCCTTGAGTTAACATTCAGTTCTGAACTAATGTTCTGAAGCTAATATGTATATTTAAAATGCAGTAATTGAGAACTAGCACACTGGTTTTAATAAGTGATATATATTTCTCTATGTGTGTACTCAGGATTCCAGCTGTTAATTTAAATTGAAAAACAAAATTTCTGTACTTTCCCATATAAGTTTTGTTTCAATTGAAACATTCCAGCCATGAAAATAAGTAGATCTTTGAACTGACAGAATTTTCTTCCTAAGTGTGCATCCACAAAGGTTGAGGCTCTGGTTTAATTTTTGTATAACTATTTTATAACAAAAAATCAGGACACCAAAAAATCTCACACTAACTTTCAGTGTGAGAAACCCAAATTCTACTGGGTTAAATCTTATGCTTTTTATAGTCAGTACTAAAGATCTCTCTTGACATAAATAGAATTTTTATTCACTGTTACCTTGCTGTTCAGTTATTTGTTATTCATTTATAATGAACCAAACTGAATTTTTAGAAATCATAAACAGTAAGGCTCTATACTTGCAAAATTAATTCAGAATGAAAGTGCTTGAATGTTTCCATCTTGTTTTCATATTTCCTCAAAAGCTCCTGATAACCCTATGAAGCAGAGGACAGATGGCAATCTCCAACTATGATGCTGAAATTAATACTATTAAATAAGATTTTCTGATTTAAATGTTGCAATGCAGTAGTATTGGGTTTACTATTTTTGTATAAAATATGTGAATAAAAATATGAGGATGTATGTTAAAAAGAACAGAAATTAATTTAATTGGGCTACCAAGTTGAAAAATTTATCTTTTATCATATGAGTAATCTAAAAAATTATTATAAATTGAAAGCTAGGATAACAGCACAGGAAAATTGTGCCAGTAGAGATCTTAATTTGCCAATACATCAAGCTCTTATAGTGTTGAGATTAGATGTTGTGGTTGGAAGGTACTTGTATTCTTTTCTTAGTTTGAACATCTTATCTAACTGTTGAATTATTAACTTCAGTGAAGTCATGGTAAGATATGTACTCTCGTCGGCTGCAAAAGTATGGCTCATTTTTTCCCAAATTTAAATCTCTCTATCTTTAATCAGTAATATAAATTTCCATTGTATTCAACTGCCATATAGCTCAGGCATATAGCCTATCTCCTATGCAGTATTTAAGACAAGTTAAATAATTCCTCTCAAAAAGCTCCCATCATCTCTAAGTTTCTGCTATATTTCATTGTCTATTTAGAAAAAAAAAAAAAAAAAAAAAAAAAGAAAAATCTACCAAACAAACAAAAATTTCAACAAAAAAACCCAAACTTGTTATGTATGGATGTATTAGAACCATATTTCTGACAGAGTAAGTCTCATCTAATACAAAGAAAACTGTAAGTTATTTCACATATAGTACTTATTTTCTCTCTGTATTGTCACAAGATGCTGTTATCTGGAGGTGCGTTCCACACTACAAAACACCAGCAGCTGTTATATACATGTTTCAGCCTAGCTTAAGAGACTGATCAAATGTTTGCCATTGTTTCATACCTCTAACTACACCTTTACAAAACCATAATTTACCAACTTTTGTTGTGACAGCAGCCTTACTATGTGATTAACTGGGTGCATGCCACTTGCTTGAAAAGAGGAAAAAATTAGAAGTACTTTAGATTTCCTTACTCATTATTTACTAACAGATGAATTTTGCTGAACTTCATGTTCCCAAAAACTGCCTAGGAATTAAAGATTACATATTCACTCATACCTAAAATGAAGCCAGAGGGTGATACTTGACAAATGTATTTTTCTGAGTTCTAATAGAAGGTTCTTTAACTACTCTAGATGTATTTTTATTTTGCTGCTTTTAGCATTGAACTAAACATTAAATTATAAGCAAATGTGGTAATATTCCTTCCACTGCAGGAACTTCATGAATATCACATATCTGCAGCTCTCACTTTGCTACTTAGAATACAGGTTAGAAAATCCAAGCAATATCTCCCTGTTTTCTATATGTAATAAATGTCTTCTTTGACTGTGTAAATCAAGTGCCAGCTCACATATTTATTAATTATTAAATGATCTTCTTCCTCAAACCTAGACCTTTAATGTGTACATGGGTTTGTGCAATGAACTCTTACTTTGTTTTGTTGCTTCATCTTTTTCTATTTAAATTACTATTTTATTTCCTTTTGTGCCTTTAATTATTACCTCTTGAATAGCTGACATGTTGTTTCTGACACAGCATATTGTAACTTTTCAGTCTGATTCACTAAATTCAGCATCCCCAGCTGAATATGCCAGATGGGTTTTGTTTGAGCTATTACCCAAATATTATATGCCACAGAAAATCAATACAGATTTATGAATTTGAAATAAAATGGTGATGCATAGTAGCAGGAGCTGATTTCCTTGAGGAATAAATCCATTGAATGGCTTGAAATTTGAAAGTAATACCTTATATGTTGCTTATTGTGAAACACTACTGATGCCTAAAAACAATAGATCTTGATGCAACATAATATAATACTTGAGATATCCGTCATATCAAAATGGTGTTAAGGGCTGGTCTTCAGTCACTGCTGGGTTTGGTGAATGGGAGGTCTCATGCAGGGAATTTTAGTGGCACTGTGTGTGCACACTAATATTGTCTCCACAAGAAGACAAGTCATCTCACTTATAGTAATAAGCAGGTAGGATAAAATAAGTGATTACCTTTTTTTTTTAATTTTTGGTAAATGCATTACTTGGAAATCAACATAACTCCAACCTCAATGTTTTTTTGTTTTCTTTTATAAAATTCCTTCACACATTGCACAGTTGCAGTCCTGGTTTTTGCTCATCAGACTTGTGTTTGCAAGCCATCAGTGGCTGCAAGCGATAGTATTGCTTTTGATTCTTTATTTCACCTTCTTAGTCTTTAGAGACCTTCATTTCTGATCTCCCTCCATTGTGAATGACATTAGTTCTGTTGTCCTGTAAATAACTTGGCTTGAATTCTGCCTGATCCAGGAGATTTGTTTCTTCTGAATCTCCCCAATTAACTTAATCCTTTGCCACACAGACTCTGCAGTCATCTAGGATAAAGTATTCTCACTGTCTGTGCCAAACAGTTAGTGTCGTCTATTGCAGAAATACTCTGAAGCATTGACTAAATATGTTGATTATAACTTTTTGATCTTCTTGAAATCATCATTCTGTTTGTTGCTTGAAACTTTCTTTACTGAGGATTTTTTGGGAACAGAAATAATGGTAGCACAGATCATACTAATGTGTTTAGGACTTGTGCGATTTCTTAAAACGGGTATTTTCTTTGTTATATTTCCTGTCTTTCAATTTCCTACATAAGGTTTTTCTCTGCATTTAAAGCTTTTCTTCCTCTCTTTCCTGCATCATCTACCTTTATAATCAAATAGCATAATATATTTATATTATAGATAAAAATATATAAATATATAAATATATATATCCACTACTTCTTTACAGCCAAGCTATAGAAAAAAACTACATAGAAATGAGACTTTCATTAATAGTCTGTAGGGGGTCACCAGAAATTTGGATTTTGCTTGTTCAGAATATGCTGAGGTTGATTAAAAGTGAAGAAAAAACATATGGTAGTATAAGTGAGAGAAGAGAAAGCCACATACAGTGCCACAAAAACAATTTTTGTTGCAATCTGGGAGCCAATGAATGTCTGATAGACTGTAATGGAATGTGATTTTTGTTGTTGTTTAGGAGCCCTGCAATGGTATGTTGAACAAGATGCAGCTGATAAATAGCTTTCTGCTGACACTCCATGGGAGCTGAATTACAACAGTGTGGGAGTAGTAGAACAAATGAACAAATTAAGATTACCTCACTGTCAAATACAAGTGTGTGTTTTAGAAATAAATAAAAAAATAATAATAAATAAGTAGGTTGTTATTGAATATTAATCTAAGAAATTTAAAAAGCAATATTTTCCTGAACAGCTACAAAGATGAAAAGTCTAGAGAAAATATAGAGAATAATTCACTGCTAAATGAAATGTTTATGTATAAATACAAAAAGACATGTAATAAGAGAACCTTCTGGAGAAGAAATTGCCTGTTAGATAAAAGCATTATTTGTCCTTTTACAACTCTTATGAAAACCAATCACAAAAAAAAAGTGACAGGCCAAATTCCTAGGGGTATCAAAAATTATTACTCAAATAAAACAGCATTTTTTATGTATTCTCCAATGTGCAGTATAGGCTACAATCAGGATTTTGTCAATATATCTAATTTTCCATAATAGAAAAGCAGATGGCAGATAGCATAATGACACATCTGCAAAGCACATGCGTGAAAGGACCAAACAGGGGAGTGTCTATGATTTGTTTTTAGGTTCAGGACTAGCAAGAGAAGGCACCATGCATGCAAGCAGAATTCTTAGGCTTTTGCTGTCAAGCACACACTTGCTGCTGGTCTCGCCAGTCTGGGAAGCTCACCAACGGAGTCTTTGAGGCACATTATTATACCTAGATGTTTAGAATAGAAATTGATAATAAATTATGAACATGCCTAAGTAATACAAGACAACTACAGTTACACTGTACCAAGTTTCAATCTTTGTATTGGAGAGCATTGTATATAGATCGTTACTATGAAGTAGTGAAAAATAAATATAGTTATTATTATAACAAAAGACTAAAAGCTTTCTGACACACTATAGATTATTACACAGAAGAATGACAAATTGCTGGGATTTATAGCTTTTAGATATTTAATGAAAACATATTCAGGAGAATATGTCATTCTGCTATCAGGAAATAATTGAATTGCAGTGATTGCCAGGAATCTGACACTGGTGGTAATTTTGATTTAAAAGCTAGTGGAAGGTACTTTTCACACTGAGAATTTAAACTACAACTGACATGTAGGCAACATGTAACTTTTGCTGGGAATAGTGTCTCAAAAGCACATGAAATAAGAATCAAAATGACAGGAAATTTTATCATATGAAGAGCTTGCAGACTTTTGGTGCAGGTAGCTTCATGAATAGGAATATAGAAAGAAATTTTTCTGACAAAATTGGAAAGTGATTTGAAGAACATCAAAATAATTAAAGTGCTAATTGCAGTTTTAAGTACTGTCCTTGATTTCACATTGAGGCCAATACAGTGACAAAAAAAGAAAAGTGATAGGAAAATATTTTGTTTATGTAAAAGCCATGGGTGCTCTGTGGTGACTCTCTGCCTGCTCCGCGGCTTTGCGCTGGCCGTGGCCCCACTCGCGGCCCCACTCGCGGCTGCTCTTTACTTTGTCTGCCCCGATCAGCTCCCGAATGCCCGGCTTGGGCGTCTCAGCTTTTCGTCGGGGCCGGGGCTCGCCGCAGTTTCCGGGCGCTTTTGCTGTCGCGCTCCGGGGTGGGCTGTTGGCCGCGCTTTGCCGTTGGCACGAGGGAAGAAACAAAGAGGCAGGGAATTCGTCCAAATCCGTCCGCGTGGCGGCTGGATGCTTTATTGGCTGCGAGAGCTGCGATGGAAAGGCTACAGCCGCTCCCTGGCTTCGCACGGACGCAAATGGCCTCGAGCATGCCGAGGAGTGGGATCAAATAGGGAAGGGACAGGGCGGACGGGGAGCCCTCCCGCCCAATGGGTACAGACATTGTGGTGATGACGTGTACTACAGCAACTAATGGGAACACGGCAGGGGCGGACACGAGACTTTGGGGTGAGTGGGACCACGAGAACAGGGACACAGGCACGGAAATCGCAGGAGTAGGGGAAAACTCGGGGGATGCACGAGGGTACAGAGAACTGGAGAACTAACAAAGGAAAAACCCATAATGTGAACCCAAACCTGGGATGCAACACATAAACTAATATGTAATGGAACTTCCACAATGACAAATTATTCTAAAGGAAAGACTGTAATTTCAAATTTTGGAATATAAAATTTAATCTGTAACCACAGACAAACAAATTATATTTAGTTCTTTAAATTCCACCAGATAAACAGGAATGAAAGTCATAAAGAAAGGCAAAACTTGTAAATATTGAAATCACATTTATGGATTCCCCTTAGCAAGGTGAATTTTGAAAACCTGATTAAAAATGGGGGTGTTGGAGTGGTGGGTGTTGCTGCCTATAATCTGTCCCCAACCAAACTCTCCTTTAGAAAAGCAAGTTGAGTTAACCTTCAGGCAATGCAATCAGACCCTCACTCAACACTCATCCCATCTGGCTCAGCGATAGAAGCAAGAAAGGCTCTTTTTGCAAGGTTTTATTCCAGCAAAGGATATCACATGTGGCTGAAAGGAACCCAGCGAGGTAAAAAAGGGTGACCACTTGGAGGAGACAGCTTAAGAAGGGGAAGGGGTGGGGGGTGGAGCTCAGGGTGGGGCAGAGGGGTATGGTCTCTAGGGGAAGGGGGGGTGGCCACCAGGGATACCAATCCAGTCAAGGGACAGGGAAAGGAGGCGCCAGGCGAAGTTGCTACACAGAGGTCCATTTGGGAGTCTGTTTCCCCCCCAGGAGGACTGACTCTATGGTCAGTAGATACTGCTGTTGCCAGGGTCGAGGACTTGGGAATTGACCAAGGCACGAGAGTTCATGCACCTGATTAATAGTTTTCACAATTAAATTTTGATTCTATGGCAGTGGAAATCTAGTACCATATGTTTTTAAGAAAAGATGAATGGTACTTTCTGATGTTCCTCTTTTTAACTGGAGCTTTATACCAAAAGATGTGGATTGATTTCTGTTTCATATACCTCTTCTCCCAGGACATTAGGACACTCAGAGTACAAAATTAGTGACTGTTTTCTTTCACAAGGATCTGTGATCTGTGCATTGCTCCTTCCAGAATGGAATTATTCCTATGTTCTCTTTTGAACTTCACCACATACCTTTTTCCTTAGAAAACCTCATCCTATTACACCTACATAAATGGTGTACTCCAAACATCTGCTCCCCCTGGGGAAAAACAAACCAGCCAAGCAACCCAAATCTTTACTCCTTTATACATATATAAAATATTTTTTTTGCAAACAAAATCACCTTCACCGCTGCATTGCAATTAGTCTTAAAATACAGATGATAGAGGTCTTTTCTGAATTATCAGAGTTCACTCCCTGACAAATCCCACCCCAACCACCCCCTAAAAGCCAAAGGTATTTTGGTGTTAAGTTTTGAATAAAAAAATGGCACTTCTACAGAATCACAGAATGATTGAAGTTGAAAGGAACCCCATGAGGTCAGCTGTTCCAAGTGTCCTCCTCAAATAGGGCCACCTAGACACAACTGGCCCATACTGTGTACAGGCTTGTTGTGACCAGCCCATGGAAAGGAATCATGCTGGAGCAGTATTGCATAATTTCGCACCCACTTCTTTTCCACAGCAAGCATGAAGAGAAAATTTGATGTTAATAGTGTCTAAACAGGATATATTTTTACATGTTAAATGTCTAATAAATTTAAAGAATTCAAAGATTCTCTTCTAATTCTTGAGGGCTCTCAGTGCTACCCAAAAGAAAGAGTTCTATAGAAGGAAGGGGTTATTTTAAAACTTGATGGAGACAAATGAAAGGAAAGAAATAATCTAAAATTTTGCCTGTATTCTGTGTTTTCTTACCAGATGTCTTAAGACACTAAAACTTCTGTTATAGTTATTAAAACCTTCCTCAAAAAACAAATATGTGATATGGATGTTATTTTGTATTATATTTTAAATCAATGTAATTTCAAACAGTTTCTATGATAAACCTTGAAGATATAATTTCTTTATAAAATACTAGTTGAATTTCAGACCTTATGTAGGCTGTACACTAACTACAGGGCAAAAAGCCAAATTTTTACCATTTTTAATCTTGGCTCTTAAAGTTACTTTCTCTGCAGTTTGTGGAAAGTCACTTAGAGTCTCTGCCTTGATAGATTTATATTTTGCTATTATCTTACAAGTTTCTTCTGCATATTAATTACCCAACATCTATAGAACATTTTGAGACTACAGAATATGCTTTATTTCTGCTACCTGGTAAATCTATCTTTTCATTGTATAGTATGATACCCAGATTTGTAACTTACATTTCCAAACATGAAGCAGGAATATGAAATTTCCACTAAACAGTGAAATTAAGAGTTTAGCTAATCTATTAATCTCTACAAATGATATTAAAAATCTGCAAACTCACTAGAGATATATCCTTTATCAAATGCAAACCTTTTTATCCTGCTCTAGAACAAACAGATGTTTACGGCTTCCATATGCTTCAGCTCTGTGCAACTTGTCACAGAACCTTCTCCAGACTCTGAGTTCTAAGTATGTGTCAGGCTTAATTAATTAAGCATATGACGTCTCTACTGATCAGTGAGACCATGTTGCCATTGGTTTTGTAGTGCTCAATGCAAGTTCATACCTACCTCAAATAAGAAAAGCATCTATACTTCCATTACACTCCTCCCTGATTTAAAAAACACAAATTTCTCTTCTTGAAGATAGCACTGGCATTTGGGGTTGTGTTTAGGAAATTTGATATGATTTACTGCTAGAAAAGAAACAGAGGATAAGCAATTTAAGGAGCAAAATTTTGTCTACCCATTCTTCATCAGTTATTACTACTTTTTAATGAATCTCTACAAAAGCTTGATCCCAAACTATTGAAGTTAATGGGAATATTACCTTTGAAGACTATAGTAGAAATGGATAATAAGTCTGAGGGAGCAAAGAGTTCCTTTTTAAAATGTTTTGGTGAGCCAGGTAGTCTCTGAAATCAGTTTGCTTTTGACCAACAATATTTGCTATGATCCACAATTATGACATTTTCTTGTAAAATTATGTAGAAAGCTGAAGATACAGAGAGGAACAAGAAGGTTATATTCAAGGTAAAGGTCTACACTGGCAGCAATGTTTTGCTGAGTTGTTTTAAGTCAAACCCTGTGCACAAAACAAGCACAAATAAATTCAAATCCATTGATGCCCAAGACAGACCATCACTTCACTTTAGCAATACAGAGACTTCAGGGCATTACTTTAGGGTAGGAGGTAGATAGACATAAGTCAGGACAGAAGCATGCTGACAAAACACCAAAAATACTTCCCAACAAAAAGGTCAGGAAACATGAGCTTGTTTCTGTCTGCATTCTGATTTCTAGGTTTCTCAGAATTGCAGAAATCAAAATTTTTTTGAATCACAAAAATGTTAGATGAAAAATGATATGAGGACATCCTCTTTTAATTGAAAGAGACCTATTGCAATTAACTGACTAGGTGAGCTACAACTTTGTTTAGATGAACCTTGAAAAACTCTAGGGGCTGATTCACCCATCTGTCAGGAAAACAATTTCTATTTCATTACCCTCTTGTGGTGAGGTTTTTCCTAATGTCCACTTTGTAATTCCCAAGCAATAATTGGTGGTTACTGTCTCTTGGGAAAAGTTTTAATCCATCATTACTGCAACAACTTTTAAGGTAAGTGTAAGCAACTGTTAGATCACCCTGTAGCCTCTCACCTCTTTGTCAGACTAAACAAAAGCAGCCCTCTTATCGTGTCTCCATCAGTTGTGTATTGTAGGTTCTTAAATATCTTGCCATTCTTCCACGTGATTCCTTCCAGTTTCTGTTTCTCTTCAGCTGGTGTCCTACTACTATTTCCATTGCAGCCTCACTGTCAGTGACTGAAGGACAATACCCACAGTTCTGCTGTGCAATCTACAGCCTTACCAAAGCAATGCCACCTGTGGTTCGTGTTATAGGCCATGAGAGCACAATGTTGGCTCATATTTAGTCTGGCATCCACAAAATACCTCCCCTGAACACCAACACCAATAGTAGTACTCAGCCTATTGATTCATATTCTGAAGCATGATGCAAAACTTCCTGCACATTCCCTTTTCAAACTGTATGAAGTTTCTTTTGTCCTGGCCCTTATGTTTATAGAGGTCAATCAAATTTTTTTGAGGAATAACTGTATTGTCCCTTTTAAATTACACCCAGTTAAAGGACCACAGACTAAGCAGAGGAAGATAAGGAAGTTTTTCAGTTTAACTACAGAGCTGAAACATCTTTAGGGATTTAACTAAGGACTAATTTTCAAAAGATAAATATAATTTGTATTCTGCTGTTAAAATTTCCACAGATTTTTAGCTTTCTCTACTAACTACTTAGAGCCTTTGAACAGTGCTCAGCGCAAGACCTTTGGAAAGTCCTATTAACACCTTCTGGAATTTTGAACTCCATTTTTTCCTTTTAAGACTGACTGCAAAAGTGCATACTCTCAAAGTCCAGTTGGGAGTTGTGAATCTGAGTAACTCAAATAGTTGCAGAGGGTATATGAGATGAAGTGGTTGTAAAATCAATGAAAATAAAGGACAGTACATTTGTAAAGAATATAACTGGAGCAACTGACAATACAAGAAAGTACAGGAGAGTATTCTATTACAAAATAAAAAATGAAACCCATGGATCTAGGCTTTGTAATTCAGACTATTAAGTGTTCAAAGGAAACAGAGTGTTTAAATGGAAATGAGGTGACTCAGAGACTTTGACTTGATTTAACTTGCTCTACTAAAGCTAGAGAGAAAAATAAGACCACATTTCAGTGAAAGGGAATATGCCAATTTGAAACCAAGAACATTTAATAAAACTTCCTGAAAGAAAATCTATCAAACTGCAGAAAAAAAAAAACAAAAACCAACAAAAAATGTCCCAGAGGTAATAAATGCCAGAAACCCCAGCACATAGAACATTTTAACTGATCTTAAACTGATTAAAATATTTTAAATGAACAATAAGGATCAGTCCAAAATGGACACAGACAAAATAACCTGATAGGTCTTTTCTTTCCTTAACGTCTGTGAATTTATGGCAAATTAAATAAGCATTGGGATATGGTGCCAGCACTGAGGAAATAGCATGCAAGGGAAACAAGGGACTAACCTTGAAAAGAGAAAACAATATCTTAGCTAGTTTGTAAATATAAAGTTTTGACAATTAATGTGGGCCAAGCTCATTTTAGGAGAAAATATCAGTGAATATTCATATCAAGCATGAGCAGACAGGGGATAAATATTTTCAAAAACATTATGCTTTTAATTAGAGGTACTTTCATTAGAGTGGTGGGACAGTGTTAAGGAATTTGGATGAGATGGAGATATTTTGACTAGATAAAATACTACTTTATGGGAAGTAGAGCTTAAAAAGGGTTTTGCAAACAGCAGTTGTTTTTTTTCACATGAAAATTAAATCTGTGATGTACTGATGTTTAAATTCGTATATCATATCTTTGAACTACCCTGACTTAACTTCCATGGGATCATAACCACTAGGTTAAAAGAATACACTATAATTTTTATTAAAGATAGATTTAAACCCAAAACTCTGGAAAATACTTAAGGAACAGTAGGAAGCAAAGGAAGTAAAAAGGGAAGATTAAGATTTACAAGATCATTTTCTGTACACCAGGAAGTAGGGCAAAGGAGGACTGCAATTTCCAAACGTGTAACTTCGGAATGATCTGAATGCAAGAATCTTTCTTTCACTGCAGAGCAATAGTTTTTTCAGTCCTGAACATGTTTTTGCCATTAACTTATACGTCATGTGTCATAATTAAACAAAAAAAAAATATTAGCCAGCTGTGAGGTTTAGAATATTAGTAAGGTTCTCCACACTGAAATTATTTTTCAGCTAATTTTTTTTCATTTGTTTTGAGCACGGGTTTTGTGTGGATTTGTTTAGTTGGTTGGCTGATTTCTTTTGGTTTTAATTTTTTGGTCTATATTTTGCTTACAATAAGGAGTATTGCAAAAAAATCATTGAAAAGGCTGTCACTGTTTCACATGCACTGGCCAGCAGATTATTTTAGTTTCAAAATTCATAATCTGAATTTCAACAGTTCAATAAAATTCAGGGTATTAAAAAGAAATCTTAGCAAATATTGACATTGCTGTTGTCTGCTGACTTGGGAAACAAGAGATACCAATTCTACAGAAACATAACTAAATTTTTTAAATAATCCACATAAAGAATTTATAAAGTACTGCAGTGACTACAAAGAAGTATTACTGTCAACTCTGTTTGGAATTCAATACTTGTGTCCAGCTTGTAACCAACAAAGAACATATTTAAAATTGTAGCGTTGTGTTTTGATGCTATGTCATGGTTTGCTGCACCTTTTATAGGCTGAACCAATGTCAGGTTATTAAGTGTCATATGTCACAAATGTGAAGACATCAGAAAAACAAGTTCTGTACCTGATTTTTCCAAAACACATAATCAGTTCAAGAAAGTATTTGAAATCAGCCATAAACAGTTTACATCCCTGAGAAAAAGCAGGGGGTTTTGAGACTGTGTGGACAAGCACTGGAGAAAACCTGAGACACTTGGAAAGATTTACACAGAAATGTAAATTGTGAATAATAGGGCATTCAAAATTACACTGCTGAAGCTTGCTTGCATTTAGCTCTGAACCTGGATTTCTATTTCCTCATTGCATGTTCTGGTCTGTTCTGCTGCTTATTTGCAAGACAGTCTATCAGGTTTTTAGGAGAAAGTAATGTTCTGTTAATACTAAAGGGATGCAGCATAAAGTGGAACAGCAGAAATTTCCTATTTGGATATGTCTTAAATGAGTGTTACAGAGGAATCAGTACTTGGCAGTACAGAGTCGCACAGTTGCAGAGCTGCACAATCAGTAAAATGTACCCATACAGTTAATTGAAAAGTGCTGTGTATGTTGATACTATTTTATTGCAAAAATGACTGATTAGAAACCTAAAGCAACACTGAAGAAACATTTAGAATTTCTGTTTATTTTCGGACCTTATGTTTAGAGTAACAATTTAGAAATCCATGATACAGCAGCAATTTCTGTGCTATGCAGTTTTTGGCTTACTTTCCTTGGTAATGACATCGTGACATCATACATTTTTAAATTACATTATCTGCTTCTCAAATTAGAGCTCTTCTTCTTCCCCACATGGCTGAGCAATATAGAACTTCGGTTTATTTCATGTCCAAAACACAGCATATATGATATTGTTTTAACTGTATTACGAAAATAAAAAAAAACTAAAAACTTTCCAAATTCTTTTAAGAGAGATTGTGTCTCAAGGTGTAAGTGGACGTCTAACATTTTCTCTCAATGACATCTTCTAGAATTTGTGCAGTGGGGATTACCAAACCAGTATTCTTTGGTTTTCACCGTGCAATTAAAATATGTGCTCCAAGATTTCACCTAAGAGTCAACAAAGGTGTTAATTTAAATGCCTAAAGCCACTCAAAATGTACCTGAAACATGATTCTCTTCATTAGCCTAATTTATTTTAGTACTGTAACCATGTACGAATAAAGACCAGGCAAAAAGACAGATTGTATATAATCACCCTTTCACTAGTGACTCTGCATAAATCTACAAATGAATATCATTACTTGGCAACTAGCAGAGACTGAACAATCTGGTGAGTTTCTTCATTATAGTTTTACAGTGGAGTCTATCAATAAGGTTCTTTGAGAGCCTTCCCAACAAAAATACCCCATATGTAGCAGTGACATTTCCAGCGCAACAGCTCTGCCTCTCTTTTCATGAAAAAATCTTGCTAAGGAGAAAGGAAATAAGATAAAGACAATGAGAGATGCAAGTATCTCCACAGTTCTCTGAAAATTCAAGGCATCTTTATGCAATCCATTTGTATATTCAGGAATGTATCTAATGCAGGGAGTTTGAATAGTACTAGTCTATGTCTTCAGCTTCTACATATCTATAAAAATGACTAGATCATGAGAAAAGTTATCTTCAAATGATAAATTAATTCAGGTAAAGTTTCTTCTCTGTAGAGTGGTCATTTCCTATTTACCTAAAAAGTAAAATGTTGCAAGTTCTGTAGTATATGCCAGCAGTTGTAAGAATTAAGGGGCTTTCAAAGACTTTCAGTGGCAGATAACCCTTCAAAATTTACTCTTCAAATCACTCTGCAAAATTAGCTCTTCAAAGTCAACTATTATTCTTTCTTAATTTTCTAAATTATATTCATGTAGCGAACTGTGTAATAAAATTCTATTTATTTTTGGGCTTAGTCTTATGTGTCGTTAGCAGTATTGTTTAAAGAACTTCTTCTTAATACCAGTGTGGGTCAAATACTAATTACTGAAACATACACTGCAAAAATGTTTTTGAGGCATGAAATTTCCTGTCTTCTAGAGACTAGTGAGAGTTGCTCCAGGGTAAAATATTGAAAAATAAAAAATCCTGAACCATATAATACCAGCAATTCTCAAAGTAAATCCAAGCCAGAAACTTCTTCCTTCTATCAGATAGGAGAAAAAAATTCTCTTTTATCATCTGCTACAAGAAAAATACTAATCCTTAAATCTGGGTATAGTATCTTAAAAAAAAAAAAAAAAAAAGGAATTAACAAACAAGAAAAATAAAGCAATTTGTTAACTTTCATGTTTTTGAAGAGATGCTTTGAGGATGAGAGATGTTTTACAGCACATCTTGTCTCCTGATAGGCAGTCATTTATGATGATGTAGATACCGCAGCATTGATTTGTTAGAAGTTAAGAACTGCCCAGTATAGTGTAAATTAGTGAGCCAAGCTGTAAAATAGTGAACAGATGGATCCAGGCAGGGTTTTTAAGATTACTGTTAAATGTCCAATATTCCAGGTTTTAAACTTCCTGCAAGCTAACATCTCCCTCAGCATAAACTTGTAAAAGCAGAGTAATCAAAGTTTGACCTTGTCAGACTACTAGTGGGTGAGAGGAATCTGTTAACTGCTGTACTCACAAAGCAGGTATACAGTGTCATACAAGACCTGTATGCCTTTAAATTTGAGCTTCATGCATTTATCTAATTTTTCCATTCATCAGGTTGCTGTGTCACCCTGTCCTTCATTACCTCGTGTCATCAATAGATTAAATACTGTTATTTGACTATGAATAAATTGGGTGTTAACCTCCTCCCACAGTGAAATACTCTGGAAAAGTTGTCACAGAAAGTAATCCCTAATGTGACCTTAAGCTCTTCCTTCTTGTTAATTTTAATTAACTAACATGCCAATCAGATTTTAGTGCATTTTTTTCCTAGCCATTATCACTGTTTTTGTAGATCTTTATTTTAATCTATGTATTGGTACCTCTGCCCAGCTGCCTCTGAGTGTGTGGATGTGCATTTTCATTTTGGGTTTCTCAGGAATTTGCAAAATTGTGGAAGATCAACAATGCCATCTGCAGGTATAAGATAACTCCTGATCTGGAGACACACTTTCTTTCAATTTTTTGTTTTGCTACCTTAGATTAGGCTATTTTTTCCTAGATTGAAGTTAAAGATGGCCAAAATTGTGCGGGTCTGTTTTGCCAGACAGCAACTAGATAAAAATATTTCGGCTTTGATCTGTATATTATTAACATATACAAAAGATTGAATGGAGGGTTTTTTAAGACTTATTCAAGCTGCTCAAAGATATTCAACCTGTGAAATGGAACTTTAAAACCTGTTAAAAGGATATCTTTCCAGCTTCCTAATATTCTTGGGGTTCCAGCAAGTGTGTGAATAGAGCCAGGACAGTTTTTCTCATGATCTGTCACATTCTCTTATATTCAAGTGGAGCTAGTCGCAAACCCTAGAAGGATGTATATGCTACAGTTACTCCTTGTTTCTTGTATTTTCTTTTTTCCTGACCTCTCTTTCATACAGAATTTCAGGAAAAGGGGTGAGCTATAAATGTTACAGAGAACAATAAGTGACATGACAGACTGAGTGGATTACTGGTAATGTACAATTCAGAGTATTTAATCTATTTCAATGTCTTCTGCTAGTAAAATTTAATCTTTCCCTCCCTATTGAAGACAAAGAAGATTCACAACTCACTGAAATTACAAACTGTGAGGAAATAAGTACATTAGTCTTATAAGTGATGACTTTTCTATAAACTTCCTATGAGATTAACTAACTCCTACCATCACTAAAGTGAAAGAAAATCACCAATTTTATTTTTTAAAAAGTACTTTTTTTTTTCCCATCTGGTTCAGCATGTTATTAGAAGAAAGAAAAACTCATGGTCAGAGACCAGAAACTCCTGAATATTGTTCTTATTCTTTAACTGCATCAGTGGCTCTGGGCAAAGGTTTTTGTGCTCACTATCTACATCTGTAAAATTAGAATCTAATGCTTACCTCTCACAAGGGAATTGTGAGCTTTTGATAAGATAATGCTAGTAAGCTTTTTGAGTCTGTAAGTAGCAAAAAAATATTCCTAAAACAGTACTCTGTTATAAATACACTTCTTAGAGAATGTAAAATTACTAGTCCTTTAGAAAAATTCTAAGATCAAGTATTTTCATGAGTGAAAGTAATTTAGTCTTCTCAGTAAGCCAACTCAACTGAAAGGTTTTCTTCAGAAAGGAGACATTTAACTTCATGCAATCTATTCAGGAATATGTTCAAAATCGAGTAAAGGCAATGTGATCCTTTCAAAATACTTTTTTCCCCTACAGTTTATTAATATTAAGCTAAATGTCATTGTGAGTAATTTTTTTCAAGTTACCCCAAAAATTAACTTTGCATACTTCCTAAAATTAATATTTTTAGAATTATTAAGAACAGATATTTTGTATGAGAAAGATTTTAAAATAAGAAAAGAGTCTGAAAATGTTTCACAACTCTACTTAAATGTGTTTTGTGATACAAGAAAATATTTCAGGGTTGTCAAATAAATACAGATAAAAATACTGAAAATCATAAGCTGCTTTTTCTGGATTCACCAAACTTCATTAGATTTTAAAATATTTGCAATATATTTCTTGGCTAGTAATGAATTTATGTAAATGTACTCTTATTCTTAATTTGGCCTCTCCATTTTTAGAGGCTATCACCCGTAGCTGATGGCCAGATGCACTTGCAAGCAGCTTTGCCTCCCAGCGTGACAGTGCATAATTTTTCATAATGCCATCTTTCTTGTGCCTATATGTCTGCCTCTCTCCCCTCAGTCTTTTGTATTTAGTGAATTTATCTTGGATTGCTTTCTGAAATAGATTTTACAAGTGTCTAATGAACTGGCTGCATGATAACAACTCTATTGACCTTGTAAGCATAAATGTGAAATTCAGTCCTGCACCTCTAACAGGCATGAATGAACCAGCAGATGCAGCAGAAGTGTGAAGGGGTTGATTAGCTCAAAGGTACCTTTGAGACCACCAAAAACAAACTGCTGTAAAGAACAATTAACATTGCAATGCCTTTCCTGAATTTTCCTATGGATCAGAAGGCTGTACTGAATCTCAATAACGCTTTGTATCCCAAGATATTCTATGCCTGTGAGGAAGTGCCTTTTATATGTCTCCTACATCCCACTTACTAAGAAAATCCTACATCACTAAGCTAAATTTTGAAGTGTTTTTCCATCCTTTCCAAATCACTGTATCACAAAATGTACCACCTGTGCACAGAAAAGGAAAATAATAGCTTTCCTTTCCTTTCCCTGGTTCTGATTAAAAGTAAATTAGACAAAAAACTGTTTAAATTAAAGTTTTTTCTGTATCCCTGTGGGTCTGTATAGCACGGAAGTAAACAGAGAGAAATTTCTTAATATTTCTGTACTTTGGTAATACCCGTAGTTAAGATAGTTTAAAACTGTGTTTGTGACCTTCACGTAAATGCTGTTGCTCGGAAAAGCTAAAAGGTGCTTGCGCTGATTATTTGTTTGAGGTGCTACGATTGAGATAAAATATAAGTGAGACAGGTGCAATTTTAGGAGCTTATCAAAATTTCTTTGAGCTGATTTAAATTTTGCCAGTGTTAATATCTGGCATCCTGCCTCAGGGTTTAAAGCCTCAGGTTAAAGCAACTGTTTGAAGAGAACTTAAACCACTTTTTCCCTTTACTTCTTATATATTAATCCTCTCAACCCTCCCCTGCAACCAATACAATTTCTTGCACGTATCTTGGAATATTGCCTTCCTTGGATGCACCAGTATTGCTGAATACCTCAACCAGCTCTGTTAGAGATCAGTGCACAGTAGGGTGCTTCCCATGTTCCTAAGGATGAAATATATGTAAAAACTGAAATCCAGTATTAGAGAATAATAGTTTGACTGTCCATTACAGATAACATACTCTGAATTCTACCTTTGAAGGAATTATATTCCAGTTGGATAATAACTCAGCTTTAGTCCATTTAAGTAAAAGATTGACTCTCTTAATTACCTACCACTTGATAATATCTTTCATATTAACAAGGAATCCTCATGGCAATTGTTGTCATAGGAAAGACCATTATTCCACAGTTAGAATAAAAAAAAAATAATAATTCACAATCTGATTTTAAAATTCTCTTTAAGTCTTAACCCTAGTTCCTATACATTTCTCCTGGATGTATAATTATCCATTTGGAAGGAAAATGAGAAAGATTTGGCTCAATACCTGTCTTGACCTATTTAACTGACAATTACAAAGATAAGCTTCATGCTACACATAGCTTTTTTCACTTTAAGAGATATAAGGGTTATCATTAGTGTCATTATTATTAACTGTAGCCACTTGATACTATCATTATTTTACTATCT